>NC_134531.1:245320328-245352828 GCF_050624435.1 Tenrec ecaudatus
TTGTGTGTATTTGTGTGTGTGTAAAAAGACACAAAGTCAGAAGCCCTCCAGAAATTCTGCAAGGGTGTATGTGTGTGTGTGCGTGTGTGTGTGTGTGTGTGTAAAAATCACACAAAGTCAGAAGCCCACTATTGATTCTGCAAGGGTGTGTGCATGTGCGTTGTGTTTGTAATAAGTACACCAAGTTAAAAGCCCTCCAGAGATTCTGTAAGAGTGTGTGTGTGTGTGTGTGTGTGTGTGAAAACGAAACGAATCATAAAACGTCTGTAGATTCTGCAAGCGTGTGTGTATGTGTGTATGTGTGTGTGTCAAAAGGTCAGTATGTCAGAAGCCCCCTAGGTATTCTGCAAGTGTGAGTGTGTTGTGTTAAAAGGACACGAAGTCAGAAGCCCTCTAGGTTTTCTGGAAAGGTATGAGTGTGAGAGTGAGGGAGTGTGTTTGTGTGTGTGTGTGTGTAATAAGGATACGAAATCAGAAGCCCTCTAGAGATTCTTCAATTGTGTGTGTATGTGTGTGTGTTTGTGTAAAAAGGACACAAAATCAGAAGCCCTCCAGAGATTCAGCAAGGGTGTATGTGTGTGTGTGTGTGTGTGTGTCTAAAAAGGACACAAAGTTGAAGCCCTCCAGAGATTCTGCAAGAGTGTGTGTGTGTGTGTGTTTGTGTGAAAACAACACGAAGTCATAAAACATCTGGAGATTCTGCAAGGTTGTGTGTGTGTATGTGTGTGTGTGTCAAAAGGACAGGATGTCAAAAGCCCTCTAGTGATTCTGCAAGGGTGAGTGTGTTGTGTTAAAAGGACACGAAGTCAGAAACCATCAAGGTTTTCTGAAAAAGTATGAGTGTGAGAGTGAGGGAGTGTGTGTGTGTGTGTGTGTAAGAAGGACACGACATCTGAAGCAATCCAGAGATTCTACAAGTGTATGTGTGTTTGTGTGTGTGTGTGTTTAAAAAAGGACACGAAGTCAGAAGGACTGCAGAGATGTGGTAAGAGAATGAGTTTGGGTTGTGAGTGTGTGTGTGTGTGTGTGTGTAATAAGGACACGAAATCAGAAGCCCTCAAGAGATTCGTCAAGGGTGTGTGTATGTGTGTGTGTTTGTGTAAAAAGGACACAAAGTCAGAAGCCCTTCAGAGATTTGCAAGGGTATATGTGTGTTTGTGTGTATTTGTGTGTGTGTAAAAAGACACAAAGTCAGAAGCCCTCCAGAAATTCTGCAAGGGTGTATGTGTGTGTGTGCGTGTGTGTGTGTGTGTGTAAAAATCACACAAAGTCAGAAGCCCACTATTGATTCTGCAAGGGTGTGTGCGTGTGCGTTGTGTTTGTAATAAGTACACCAAGTTAAAAGCCCTCCAGAGATTCTGTAAGAGTGTGTGTGTGTGTGTGTGTGTGTGTGAAAACGAAACGAATCATAAAACGTCTGTAGATTCTGCAAGCGTGTGTGTATGTGTGTATGTGTGTATGTGTGTGTGTCAAAAGGTCAGTATGTCAGAAGCCCCCTAGGTATTCTGCAAGTGTGAGTGTGTTGTGTTAAAAGGACACGAAGTCAGAAGCCCTCTAGGTTTTCTGGAAAGGTATGAGTGTGAGAGTGAGGGAGTGTGTTTGTGTGTGTGTGTGTGTAATAAGGATACGAAATCAGAAGCCCTCTAGAGATTCTTCAATTGTGTGTGTATGTGTGTGTGTTTGTGTAAAAAGGACACAAAATCAGAAGCCCTCCAGAGATTCAGCAAGGGTGTATGTGTGTGTGTGTGTGTGTGTCTAAAAAGGACACAAAGTTGAAGCCCTCCAGAGATTCTGCAAGAGTGTGTGTGTGTGTGTGTGTGTGTGTGTGTGTGAAAACAACACGAAGTCATAAAACATCTGGAGATTCTGCAAGGTTGTGTGTGTGTGTATGTGTGTGTGTGTCAAAAGGACAGGATGTCAAAAGCCCTCTAGTGATTCTGCAAGGGTGAGTGTGTTGTGTTAAAAGGACACGAAGTCAGAAACCATCAAGGTTTTCTGAAAAAGTATGAGTGTGAGAGTGAGGGAGTGTGTGTGTGTGTGTGTGTAAGAAGGACACGACATCTGAAGCAATCCAGAGATTCTACAAGTGTATGTGTGTTTGTGTGTGTGTGTGTTTAAAAAAGGACACGAAGTCAGAAGGACTGCAGAGATGTAGTAAGAGAATGAGTTTGGGTTGTGAGTGTGTGTGTGTGTGTGTGTAATAAGGACACGAAATCAGAAGCCCTCAAGAGATTCGTCAAGGGTGTGTGTATGTGTGTGTGTTTGTGTAAAAAGGACACAAAGTCAGAAGCCCTTCAGAGATTCTGCAAGGATGTATATGTGTTTGTGTGTGTGTGTGTGTGTGTGAGTAAAAAGGACACAAAGTCAGAAGCCCTCCAGAGATTCTGCAAGGGTGTATGTGTGTGTGTGCGTGTGTGTGTGTGTGTGTGTAAAAATCACACGAAGTCAGAAGCCCACTATTGATTCTGAAAGGGTGTGTGCGTTGTGTTTGTAATAAGTACACCAATTTAGAAGCCCTCCAGAGATTCTGCAAGAGTGTGTGTGTGTGTGTGTTTGTGTGTGTGTGAAAACGACACGAAGTCATAAAACGTCTGGAGATTCTGCAAGGGTGTGTGTGTGTGTATGTGTGTGTGTGTCAAAAGGACAGGATGTCAAAAGCCCTCTAGAGATTCTGCAAGGGTGAGTGTGTTGTGTTAAAAGGACACGAAGTCAGAAGCCCTCTAGGTTTTCTGAAAAGGTATGAGTGTGAGAGTGAGGGAGTGTGTGTGTGTGTGTGTAATAAGGACACGAAATCTGAAGCAATCCAGAGATTCTACAAGTGTATGTGTGTTTGTGTTTAAAAAAGGACACGATGTCAGAAGTCATCCAGAGATTTTGTAAGAAAATGAGTTTTTCGTTGTGTGTGTGTGTGTGTGTTTGTAAAAAGGACACGAAATCAGAAGCCCTCTAGAGATTCTTCAAGGGTGTGTGTATGTGTGTGTGTGTTTGTGTAAAAAAGGACACAAAGTCAGAAGCCCTTCAGAGATTCTTCAAGGGTGTACGTGTGTGTGTGTGTGTGTGTGTGTGTGTGTAAAAAGGACACAAAGACCGAAGACCTTCAGAGATTCTGCAAGGGTATATGTGTGTGTGTGTGTGTTGGTGTGTGTAAAAAGGACACAAAGTCAGAAGCCCTCCAGAGATTCTGCAAGGGTGTATGTTTGTGTGTGCGTGTGTGTGTGTGTGTGTGTGTGTAAAAATCACACGAAGTCAGGAGCCCACTATTGATTCTGCAAGGGTGTGTGCGTGTGCGTTGTGTTTGTAATAAGTACACCAAGTTAGAAGCCCTCCAGAGATTCTGCAAGAGTGTGTGTGTGTGTGTGTGTTTGTGTGTGTGAAAACGACACGAATCATAAAACGTCTGGAGATTCTGCAAGGGTGTGTGTATGTGTGTATGTGTGTGTGTGTGTCAAAAGGACAGTATGTCAGAAGCCCTCTAGATATTCTGCAAGTGTGAGTGTATTGTGTTAAAAGGACACGAAATCAGAAGCCCTCTAGGTTTTCTGGAAAGGTATGAGTGTGAGAGTGAGGGATGTGTGTGTGTGTGTAAAAAGGACACAAAGTCAGAAGCCCTCCAGAGATTCTGCAATAGTGTGTGTGTGTGTGTTTGTGTGAAAACGACACGAAGTCATACAATGTCTGGCGATTCTGCATGTGTGTGTGTGTGTGTGTGTGTGTGTGTTTATGCATGTGTGTGTCAAAAGTACAGGACGTCAAAAGCCCTCTCGAGATTCTGCAAGGGTGAGTGTGTTGTGTTAAAAGGACACGAAGTCAGAAGGACTGCAGAGATTTTGTAAGAGAATGAGTTTGGGTTGTGAGTGTGTGTGTGTCTGTGTGTAATAAGGACACAAATTCAGAAGCCCTACAGAGATTCTGCAAGGGTGTGTGTGTGTGTGTGTGTGTGTGTGTGTGTGTGTGTATAAAGGACACAAAGTCAGAAGCCCTCCAGAGATTCTGCAAGAGTGTGTGTGTGTGTGTGTGTGTGTGCTTGTGTGAAAACGAGACGAAGTCATAAAACGTCTGGAGATTCTGCAAGGGTGTGTGTGTGTGTGTCAAAAGGACAGGATGTCAAAAGCCCTCTAGAGATTCTGCAAGGGTGAGTGTGTTGTGTTAAAAGGACACGAAGTTCGAAGCCCTCTAGGTTTTCTGAAAATGTATGAGTGTGAGAGTGAGGGAGTGTGTGTGTGTGTGTGTGTGTGTGTAAGAAGGACACGAAATCTTAAGCAATCCAGAGATTCTACAAGTATATGTGTGTTTGTGTGCGTGTGTGTGTGTTTAAAAAAGGACACGAAATCAGAAGGACTGCAGAGATTTTGTAAGAGAATGAGTTTGGGTTGTGAGTGTGTGTGTGTGTGTAAAAATCACACGAAGTCAGAAGCCCACTATTGATTCTGCAAGGGTGTGTGCGTGTGCGTTGTGTTTGTAATAAGTACACCAAGTTAGAAGCCCTCCAGAGATTCTGCAAGTGTGTGTGTGTGTGTGTGTGTGTGTGAAAACGACACGAATCATAAAACGTTGGAGATTCTGCAAGGGTGTGTGTATGTGTGTATGTGTGTGTGTGTCAAAAGGACAGTATGTCAGAAGCCCTCTAGATATTCTGCAAGTGTGAGTGTGTTGTGTTAAAAGGACACGAAGTTAGAAGACCTCTAGGTTTTCTGAAAAGGTATGAGTGTGAGAGTGAGGGATGTGTGTGTATGTTTGTGTGTGTGTGTAAAAAGGACACAAAGTCAGAAGCCCTCCAGAGATTCTGCAAGAGTGTGTGTGTGTGTGTGTGTGTTTGTGTGAAAACGACACGAAGTCATAAAACGTCTGGAGATTCTGCATGTGTGTGGGTGTGTGTGTGAAAACGACACGAAGTCATAAAACGTCTGGAGATTCTGCAAGGGTGTGTGTGTGTGTGTGTGTGTATGTGTGTGTGTGTCAAAAGGACATGATGTCAACAGCCCTCTAGAGATTCTGCAAGGGGGAGTGTGTTGTGTTAAAAGGACACGAAGTCAGAAGCCCTCTAGGTTTTCTGAAAAGGTATAAGTGTGAGAGTGAGGGAGTGTGTGTATGTGTGTGTGTTTGTGTAAAAAGGACACAAAGTCAGAAGCCCTTCAGAGATTCTGCAAGGGTATGTGTGTGTGTGTTGGTGTGTGTAAAAAGGACACAAAGTCAGAAGCCCTCCAGAGATTCTGAAAGGGTGAATGTGTGTGTGTGCGCGTGTGTGTGTGTGTAAAAATCACACGAAGTCAGAAGCCCACTATTGATTCTGCAAGGGTGTGTGCGTGTGCGTTTTGTTTGTAATAAGTACACCAAGTGAGAAGCCCTCCAGAGATTCTGCAAGAGTGTGTGTGTGTGTGTTAAAACGACACGAATCATAAAACATCTGGAGGTTCTGCAAGGTTGTGTGTGTGTGTGTGTGTATGTGTGTGTGTGTGTCAAAAGGATAGTATGTCAGAAGCCCTCTAGAGATTCTGCAAGCGTGAGTGTGCTGTGTTAAAAGGACATGAAGTCAGAAGCCCTCTAGATTTTCTGGAAAGGTATGAGTGTGAGAGTGAGTGAGTGTGTGTGTGTGTGTAATAAGGACACGAAATCAGAAGCCCTCTAGAGATTCTTCAAGGGTGTGTGTATGTGTGTGTGTTTGTGTAAAAAGGACACAAAGTCAGAAGCCCTTCAGAAATTCTGCAAGGGTATATGTCTGTGTGTGTGTGTGTGTAAAAAGGACACAAAGTCAGAAGCCCTCCAGAGATTCTGCAAGGGTGTATGTGTGTGTGTGCTTGTGTGTGTGTGTGTGAGTAAAAAGGACACAAAGTCAGAAGCCCACTATTGATTCTGCAAGGGTGTGTGCGTGTGCGTTGTGTTTGTAATAAGTACACCAAGTTAGAAGCCCTCCAGAAATTCTGCAAGGGTGTGTGTGTGTGTGTGTGTGTCTGTGTGTAATAAGGACACAAAATCAGAAGCCATCTAGAGATTCTTCAAGGGTGTGTGTATGTGTGTGTTTTTGTGTAAAAAGGACACAAAGTCAGAAGCCCTACAGAGATTCTGCAAGGGTGTGTGTGTGTGTGTGTGTGTGTGTGTAAAAAGGACACAAATTCAGAAGCCCTCCAGAGATTCTGCAAGATTGTGTGTGTGTGTGTGCTTGTGTGAAAACGAGACGAAGTCATAAAACGTCTGTAGATTCTGCAAGGGTGTGTGTGTGTCTGTCAAAAGGACAGGATGTCAAAAGCCCTCTAGAGATTCTGCAAGGGTGAGTGTGTTGTGTTAAAAGGACACGAAGTTCCAATCCCTCTAGGTTTTCTGAAAACGTATGAGTGTGAGAGTGAGGGAGTGTGTGTGTGTGTGTGTGTGTGTAAGAAGGACACGAAATCTGAAGCAATCCAGAGATTCTACAAGTATATGTGTGTTTGTGTGTGTGTGTGTGTGTGTGTGTTTAAAAAAGGACACGAATTCAGAAGGACTGCAGAGATTTTGTAAGAGAATGAGTTTGGGTTGTGAGTGTGTGTGTGTGTGTGTGTAAAAATCACACGAAGTCAGAAGCCCACTATTGATTCTGCAAGGGTGTGTGCGTGTGCGTTGTGTTTGTAATAAGTACACCAAGTTCGAAGCCCTCCAGAGATTCTGCAAGTGATGTGTGTGTGTGTGTGTGTTAAAACGACACGAATCATAAAACGTTGGAGATTCTGCAAGGGTGTGTGTATGTGTGTATGTGTGTGTGTGTCAAAGGACAGTATGTCAGAAGCCCTCTAGATATTATGCAAGTGTGAGTGTGTTGTGTTAAAAGGACACGAAGTTAGAAGACCTCTAGGTTTTCTGAAAAGGTATGAGTGTGAGAGTGAGGGATGCGTGTGTGTGTGTGTGTAAAAAGGACACAACGTCAGAAGCCCTCCAGAAATTCTGCAAGAGTGTGTGTGTGTGTTTGTGTGAAAACGACACGAAGTCATAAAACGTCTGGAGATTCTGCATATGTGTGTGTGTGTGGGTGTGTGTGTGAAAACGACACGAAGTCATAAAACGTTTGGAGATTCTGCAAGGTGTGGGTGTGTGTGTGTGTATGTGTGTGTGTGTCAAAAGGACAGGATGTCAACAGCCTTCTAGAGATTCTGCAAGGGGGAGTGTGTTGTGTTAAAAGGACACGAAGTCGGAGGCCCTCTAGGTTTTCTGGAAAGGTATGAGTGTGAGAGTGAGGGAGTGTGTGTGTGTGTGTGTAATAAGGACACGAAATCAGAAGCCCTCAAGAGATTCGTCAAGGGTGTGTGTATGTGTGTGTGTTTGTGTAAAAATGACACAAAGTCAGAAGCCCTTCAGAGATTCTGCAAGTGTATATGTGTGTGTGTGTGTGTGTGTGTGTAAAAAGGACACAAAGTCAGAAGCCCTCCAGAGATTCTGCAAGGGTGTATGTGTGTGTGCGTGTATGTGTGTGTGTGTGTGTGTAAAAATCACACGAAATCAGAAGCCCACTATTGATTCTGCAAGGGTGTGTGCGTGTGCGTTGTGTTTGTAATAAGTACACCAAGTTAAAAGCCCTCCAGAGATTCTGCAAGGGTGTGTGTGTGTGTGTGTGTGCGTATGTGTGTGTGAAAACGACACGAATCATAAAACGTATGGAGATTCTGCAAGGGTGTGTGTATGTGTGTATGTGTGTGTGTGTCAAAAGGACAGTATGTCAGAAGCCCTCTAGATATTCTGCAAGTGTGAGTGTGTAGTGTTAAAAGGACACGAAATCAGAAGCCCTCTAGGTTTTCTGGAAAGGTATGAGTGTGAGAGTGAGGTGTGTGCGTGTGTGTGTGTGTGTGTGTGTGTGTAAAAAGGACACAAATTCAGAAGCCCTCCAGAGATTCTGCAATAGTGTGTGTGTGTGTGTGTTTGTGTGAAAACGACACGAAGTCATACAACGTCTGGCGATTCTGCATGTGTGTGTGTGTGTGTGTGTGTGTGTGTGTACGCATGTGTGTGTCAAAAGTACAGGATGTCAAAAGCCCTCTCGAGATTCTGCAAGGGTGAGTGTGTTGTGTTAAAAGGACACGAAGTCAGAAGGACTGCAGAGATTTTGTAAGAGAATGAGTTTGGGTTGTGAGTGTGTGTGTGTCTGCGTGTTATAAGGACACAAATTCAGAAGCCCTCTAGAGATTCTTCAAGGGTGTGTGTATGTGTGTGTGTGTGTGTAAAAAGGACACAAAGTCAGAAGCCCTCCAGAGATTCTGCAAGCGTGTGTGTGTGTGTGTTTGCTTGTGTGAAAACGAGACGAAGTCATAAAACGTCTGGAGATTCTGCTAGGGTGTGTGTGTGTGTGTCAAAAGGACAGGATGTCAAAAGCCCTCTAGAGATTCTGCAAGGGTGAGTGTGATGTGTTAAAAGGACACGAAGTTCGAAGCCCTCTAGGTTTTCTGAAAAGGTATGAGTGTGAGAGTGAGGGAGTGTGTGTGTGTGTGTGTGTGTGTGTGTGTAAGAAGGACACGAAATCTGAAGCAATCCAGAGATTCTACAAGTGTATGTGTGTTTGTGTGTGTGTGTTTAAAAAAGGACACGAAGTCAGAAGGACTGCAGAGATTTTGTAAGAGAATGAGTTTGGGTTGTGAGTGTGTGTGTGTGTGTGTGTAAAAATCACACGAAGTCAGAAGCCCACTATTGATTCTGCAAGGGCGTGTGCGTGTGCGTTTTGTTTGTAATAAGTACACCAAGTTAGAAGCCCTCCAGAGATTCTGCAAGTGTGTGTGTGTGTGTGTGTGTGTGTGTGAAAACGACACGAATCATAAAACGTCTGGAGATTCTGCAAGGGTGTGTGTATGTGTGTATGTGTGTGTGTCTAAAGGACAGTATGTCAGAAGCCCTCTAGATATTCTGCAAGTGTGAGTGTGTTGTGTTAAAAGGACACGAAGTCAGAAGCCCTCTAAGTTTTCTGGAAAGGTATGAGTATGAGAGTGAAGGATGTGTGTGTGTGTGTGTCTGTAAAAAGGACACAAAGTCAGAAGCCCTCCAGAGATTCTGCAAGAGTGTGTGTGTGTGTGTTTGTGTGAAAATGACACGAAGTCATAAAACGTCTGGAGATTCTGCACGTGTGTGTGTGTGTGTGTGTATGCGTGTGTGTGTCAAAAGGACAGGATGTCAAAAGCCCTCTAGAGATTCTGCAAGGGTGAGAGTGTTGTGTTAAAAGGACACGAATTCAGAAGCCGTCTAGGTTTTCTGAAAAGGTATGAGTGAGAGTGAGGGAGTGTGTGTGTGTGTGTGTGTAATTAGGACACGAAATCTGAAGCAATCCAGAGAATCTACAAGTGTATGTGTGTTTGTGTTTAAAAAGGGACACGAAGTCAGAAGTCATCCAGAGATTTTGTAAGAAAATGAGTTTTTCGTTGTGTGTGTGTGTGTTTGTGTGTAAAAAGGACACGAAATCAGAAGTCCTCTAGAGATTCTTCAAGGGTGTGTGTATGTGTGTGTGTTTGTGTAAAAAGGACACAAAGTCAGAAGCCCTTCAGAGATTCTGCAAGTGTGTATGTGTGTGTGTGTAAAAAGGACACAAAGGCAGAAGCCCTCCAGAGATCCTGCAAGAGTGTGTGTGTGTGTGTGTTTGTGTGAAAACGACACGAAGTCATAAAAGGTTTGGAGATTCTGCAAGGGTGTGTGTGTGTGTTTGTGTGTGTGTGTATGTGTGTGTGTGTCAAAAGGACAGGATGTCAAAAGCCCTCTAGAGATTCTGCAAAGGGTGAGTGTGTTGTGTTAAAAGGACACGAAGTCAGAAGCCGTCTAGGTTTTCTGAAAAGGTATGAGTGTGAGAGTGAGGGAGTGTGTGTGAGTGTGTAATAAGGACACGAAATCTGAAGCAATCCAGAGATTCTACAAGTGTATGTGTGTTTGTGTTTAAAAAAGGACACGAAGTCAGAAGTCATCCAGAGATTTTGTAAGAAAATGAGTTTTTCGTTGTGTGTGTGTGTGTGTGTGTGTGTAAAAAGGACACGAAATCAGAAGCCCTCTAGAGAATCTTCAAGGGTGTGTGTATGTGTGTGTGTTTGTGTAAAAAGGACACAAAGTAAGAAGCCCTTCAGAGATTCTGCAAGGGTGTATGTGTGTGTGTGTTTGTGTGTAAAAAGGACACAAACTCAGAAGCCCTCCAGAGATTCTGCAAGAGTGTGTGTGTGTGTGTGTGTTTGTGTGAAAACGACAGGAAGTCATAAAACGTCTGGAGATTCTGCAAGGATGAGTGTGTGTGTGTGTGTGTGTGTGTTTGTGTCAAAAGGACAGGATGTCAAAAGCCCTCTAGAGATTCTGCAAGGGTGAGTGTTTTGTGTTAAAAGGACACGAGTCAGAAGCCGTTTAGGTTTTCTGAAAAGGTATGAGTGTGAGAGTGAAGGAGTGTGTGTGTGTGTGTGTAAGAAGGACACGAAATCTGAAGCAATCCAGAGATTCTACAAGTGTATGTGTGTTTGTTTGTGTGTGTGTTTAAAAAAGGACACGAAGTCAGAAGGACTGCAGAGATTTTGTAAGAGAATGAGTTTGGGTTGTGAGTGTGTGTGTGTGTGTGTGTGTGTGTGTGTAAAAATCACACGAAGTCAGAAGCCCACTATTGATTCTGCAAGGGTGTGTGCGTGTGCGTTTGTAATAAGTACACCAAGTTAGAAGCCCTCCAGAGATTCTACAAGTGTGTGTGTGTGTGTGTGTGTGTGTGTGTGAAAACGACATGAATCATAAAACGTCTGGAGATTCTGCAAGGGTGTGTGTATGTGTGTATGTGTGTGTGTGTCAAAAGGACAGTATGTCAGAAGCCCTCTAGATATTCTGCAAGTGTGAGTGTGTTGTGTTAAAAGGACACGAAGTCAGAAGCCCTCTAGGTTTTCTGGAAAGGTATGAGTGTGAGAGTGAGGGATGTGTGTGTGTGTGTGTGTGTGTGTGTGTAAAAAGGACACAAAGTCAGAAGCCCTCCAGAGATTCTGCAAGAGTGTGTGTGTGTGTGTGTTTGTTTGAAAATGACACGAAGTCATAAAACGTATGGAGATTCTGCAAGGGTGTGTGTGTGTGTGTGTATGTGTGTGTGTGTCAAAAGGACAGGATGTCAAAAGCCCTCAAGAGATTCTGCAAGGGTGAGTGTGTTGTGTTAAAAGGACACGAAGTCAGAAGCCGCCTAGCTTTTCTGAAAAGGTATGAGTGTGAGAGTGAGGGAGTGTGTGTGACTGTGTAATAAGGACACGAAATCAGAAGCAATACAGAGATTCTACAAGTGTATGTGTGTTTGTGTTTAAAAAAAGACACGAAGTCAGAAGTCATCCAGAGATTTTGTAAGAAAATGAGTTTTTCGTTGTGTGTGTGTGTGTGTGTGTAAAAAAGACACGAAATCAGAAGCCCTCTAGAGATTCTTCAAGGGTGTGTGTATGTGTGTAAGTTTTGTAAAAAGGACACAAAGTCAGAAGCCCTTCAGAGATACTGCAAGGGTGTATGTGTGTGTGTGTGTGTGTGTGTCAAAAGGACATGATGTCAAAAGCCCTCTAGAGATCTACAAGGGTGAGTGTTTTGTGTTAAAAGAACACGAAGTCAGAAGCCCTCTAGGTTTTCTGAAAAGGTATGAGTGTGAGAGTGAGGCAGTGTGTGTGTGTGTGTGTGTGTGTAAGAAGGACACGAAATCTGAAGCAATCCAGAGATTCTACAAGTGTATGTGTGTTTGTGTGTGTGTGTTTAAAAAAGGACACGAAATCAGATGGACTGCAGAGATTTTGTAAGAGAATGAGTTTGGGTTGTGAGTGTGTGTGTGTGTAAAAATCACACGGAGTCAGAAGCCCACTATTGATTCTGCAAGGGCGTGTGTGTGTGCGTTGGGTTTGTAATAAGTACACCAAGTTAGAAGCCCTCCAGAGATTCTGCAAGTGTGTGTGTGTGTGTGTGTGTGTGTGTGTGTGAAAACGACACGAATCATAAAACGTCTGGAGATTCTGCAAGGGTGTGTGTATGTGTGTATGTGTGTGTGTGTAAAGGACAGTATGTCAGAAGCCCTCTAGATATTCTGCAAGTGTGAGTGTGTTGTGTTAAAAGGACACGAAGTCAGAAGCCCTCTAAGTTTTCTGGAAAGGTATGAGTGTGAGAGTGAAGGATGTGTGTGTGTGTGTGTGTGTGTGTGTGTAAAAAGGACACAAAGTCAGAAGCCCTCCAGAGATTCTGCAAGAGTGTGTGTGTGTGTGTGTGTTTGTGTGAAAATGACACGAAGTGATAAAACGTCTGGAGATTCTGCACGTGTGTGTTTGTGTGTGTGTATGCGTGTGTGTGTCAAAAGGACAGGATGTCAAAAGCCCTCTAGAGATTCTGCAAGGGTGAGTGTGTTGTGTTAAAAGGACACGAAGTCAGAAGCCCTCTAGGTTTTCTGAAAAGGTATGAGTGTGAGAGTGAGGGAGTGTGTGTGTGTGTATGTGTAATAAGGACATGAAATCTGAAGCAATCCAGAGATTCTACAAGTGTATGTGTGTTTGTGTTTAAAAAAGGACACGAAGTCAGAAGTCATCCAGAGATTTTGGAAGAAAATGAGTTTTTCGTTGTGTGTGTGTGTGTTTGTGTGTAAAAAGGACACGAAATCAGAAGCCCTCTAGAGATTCTTCAAGGGTGTGTGTATGTGTGTGTGTTTGTGTAAAAAGGACACAAAGTCAGAAGCCCTTCAGAGATTCTCCAAGTGTGTATGTGTGTGTGTGTGTGTGTGTGTAAAAAGGACACAAAGTCAGAAGGCCTCCAGAGATCCTGCAAGTGTGTGTGTGTGTGTGTGTGTTTGTGTGAAAACGACACGAAGTCATAAAACTTTTGGAGATTCTGCAAGGGTGTGTGTGTGTGTGTGTGTGTATGTGTGTGTGTGTGTCAAAAGGACAGGATGTCAAAAGCCCTCTAGAGATTCTGCAAGGGTGAGTGTGTTGTGTTAAAAGGACACAAAGTCAGAAGCCGTCTAGGTTTTCTGAAAAGGTATGAGTGTGAGAGTGAGGGAGTGTGTGTGAGTGTGTAATGAGGACACGAAATCTGAAGCAATCCAGAGATTCTACAAGTGTATGTGTGTTTGTGTTTAAATAAGGACACGAAGTCAGAAGTCATCCAGAGATTTTGTAAGAAAATGAGTTTTTCGTTGTGTGTGTGTGTGTGTGTGTGTGTGTAAAAAGGACACGAAATCAGAAGCCCTCTAGAGAATCTTCAAGGGTGTGTGTACGTGTGTGTGTTTGTGTAAAAAGGACACAAAGTCAGAAGCCCTTCAGAGATTCTGCAAGGGTGTATGTGTGTGTGTGTGTGTGTGTGTGTAAAAAGGACACAAAGTCAGAAGCCCTCCAGAGATTCTGCAAGAGTGTGTGTGTGTGTGTTTGTGTGAAAACGACACGAAGTCATAAAACGTCTGGAGATTCTGCAAGGGTGTGTGTGTGTGTGTGTGTGTTTGCGTCAAAAGGACAGGATGTCAAAAGCCCTCTAGAGATTCTGCAAGGGTGAGTGTTTTGTGTTAAAAGGAAACGAAGTCAGAAGCCCTCTAGGTTTTATGAAAAGGTATGAGTGTGAGAGTGAGGGAGTGTGTGTGTGTGTGTGTAATAAGGACACGAAATCTGAAGCAATCCTGAGATTCTACAAGTGTATGTGTGTTTGTGTTTAAAAAAGGACACGAAGTCAGAAGTCATCCAGAGATTTTGTAAGAAAATGAGTTTTCCGTTGTGTGTGTGTGTGTGTGTAAAAAGGACACGAAATCAGAAGCCGTCTAGAGATTCTTCAAGGGTGTCTGTATGTGTGTGTGTTTGTGTAAAAAGGACACAAGTCAGAAGCCCTTCAGATTCTGCAAGGGTATGTTTGTGTGTGTGTGTGTGCGTGTAAAAAGGACACAAAGTCAGAAGCCCTCCAGAGATTCTGCAAGGGTGTATGTGTGTGTGTGTGTGCGTGTGTGTGTGTGTGTGTAAAAATCACACGAAGTCAGAAGCCCACTCTTGATTCTGCAAGGGTGTGTGCGTGTGCGTTGTGTTTGTAATAAGTACACCAAGTTAGAAGCCCTCCAGAGATTCTGCAAGAGTTTGTGTGTGTGTGAAAACGACACGAATCATAAAACGTCTGGAGATTCTGCAAGGGTGTGTGTGTGTGTGTATGTGTGTATGTGTGTGTGTGTCAAAAGGACAGTATGTCAGAAGCCCTCTAGAGATTCTGCAAGGGTGAGTGTGTTGTGTTAAAAGCACACGAAGTCAGAAGCCCTCTATGTTTTCTGGAAATGTATGAGTGTGAGAGTGAGGGAGTGTGTGTGTGTGTGTGTGTGTAATAAGGCACGAAATCAGAAGCCCTCTAGAGATTCTTCAAGGGTTTGTGTATGTGTGTGTGTTTGTGTAAAAAGGACAAAAAATCAGAAGCCCTTCAGGGATTCTTCTGGGTTGGATGTGTGTGTGTGTGTGTGTGTGTAAAAAGGAAACAAAGTCAGAAGCCCTCCAGAGATTCTGCAAGTGTGTGTGTGTGTGTGTGTGTGTGTGTAAAAATCACACGAAGTCTGAAGTCCACTATTGATTCTGCAAGGGTGTGTGCGTGTGCGTTGTGTTTGTAATAAGTACACCAAGTTAGAAGCCCTCCAGAGATACTGCAAGAGTGTGTGTGTGTGTGTGTGTGTGTGTGTGTGTGTGTGTGTGAAAACGATACGAAGTCATAAAACGTCTGGAGATTCTGCAAGGGTGTGTGTGCGTGTGTGTATGTGTGTGTGTGTCAAAAGGACAGGATGTCAAAAGCCCTCTAGAGATTCTGCAAGGGTGAGTGTGTTGTGTTAAAAGGACACGAGTCAGAAGCCCTCTAGGTTTTCTGAAAAGGTATGAGTGTGAGAGTGAGGGAGTGTGTGTGTGTGTAATAAGGACACGAAATCTGAAGCAATCCAGAGATTCTACAAGTGTATGTGTGTTTGTGTGTGTGTTTAAAAAAGGACACGAAGTCAGAAGGACTGCAGAGATTTGGTAAGAGAATGAGTTTGGGTTGTGAGTGTGTGTTTGTGTGTGTGTGTAATAAGGACACGAAATCAGAAGCCCTCTAGAGATTCTTCAAGGGTGTGTGTATGTGTGTGTGTTTGTGTAAAAAGGACACAAAGTCTGAAGCCCTCCAGAGATTCTGCAAGGGTGTATGTGTGTGTGTGCGTGTGTGTGTGTATGTGTGTGTGTGTGTAAAAATCGCACGAAGTCAGAAGCCCACTATTGATTCTGCAAGGGTGTGTGCGTGTGCGTTGTGTTTGTATAAGTACACCAAGTTAGTATCCCTGCAGAGATTCTGAAAGAGAGTGTGTGTGTGTGTGTGTGTGTGTGTGAAAACGACACGGATCATAAAATGTCTGGAGATTCTGCAAGGGTGTGTGTATGTGTGTGTATGTGTGTGTGTGTTTCAAAAAGACAGGATGTCAAAAGCCCTCTAGAGATTCTGCAAGGGTGAGTGTGTTGTGTTAAAAGGACACGAAGTCAGAAGCCGTCTAGGTTTTCTGAAAAGGTATGAGTGTGAGAGTGAGGGAGTGTGTGTGTGTGTGTAATAAGGACACGAAATCTGAAGCAATCCAGAGATTCTACAAGTGTATGTGTGTTTGTGTTTAAAAAAGGACACGAAGTCAGAAGTCATCCAGAGATTTTGTAAGAAAATGAGTTTTTCGTTGTGTGTGTGTGTGTGTGTAAAAAGGACACGAAATCAGAAGCCCTCTAGAGATTCTTCAAGGGTGTGTGTATGTGTGTGTGTTTGTGTAAAAAGGACACAAAGTCAGAAGCCCTCCAGAAATTCTGCAAGGGTGTATGTGTGTGTGTGCGTGTGTGTGTGTGTGTAAAAATCACACGAAGTCAGAAGCCCACTCTTGATTCTGCAAAGGTGTGTGCATGTGCGTTGTGTTTGTAATAAGTACACCAAGTTAGAAGCCCTCCAGAGATTCTGCAAGAGTTTGTGTGTGTGTGAAAACGACACGAATCATAAAACGTCTGGAGATTCTGCAAGGGTGTGTGTGTGTATGTGTGTGTGTGTCAAAAGGACAGTATGTCAGAAGCCCTCTAGAGATTCTGCAAGGGTGAGTGTGTTGTGTTAAAAGGACACGAAGTCAGAAGCCCTCTATGTTTTCTAGAAAGGTATGAGTGTGAGAGTGAGGGAGTGTGTGTGTGTGTGTGTGTGTGTGTGTGTAATAAGGACACGAAATCAGAAGCCCTCTAGAGATTCTTCAAGGGTTTGTGTATGTGTGTGTGTTTGTGTAAAAAGGACACAAAATCAGAAGCCCTTCAGAGATTCTGCTTGGGTGTATGTGTGTGTGTGTGTGTGTAAAAAGGAAACAAAGTCAGAAGCCCTCCAGAGATTCTGCAAGTGTGTGTGTGTGTGTGTGTGTGTGTGTGTAAAAATCACACGAAGTCAGAAGTCCACTATTGATTCTGCAAGGGTTTGTGCGTGTGCGTTGTGTTTGTAATAAATACACCAAGTTAGAAGCCCTCCAGAGATACTGCAAGAGTGTGTGTGTGTGTTTGTGTGTGTGTGTGTGTGAAAACGACACGAAGTCATAAAACGTCTGGAGATTCTGCAAGGGTGTGTGTGTGTGTGTATATGTGTGTGTGTCAAAAGGACAGGATGTCAAAAGCCCTCTAGAGATTCTGCAAGGGTGAGTGTTTTGTGTTAAAAGGACACGAGTCAGAAGCCGTTTAGGTTTTCTGAAAAGGTATGAGTGTGAGAGTGAGGGAGTGTGTGTGTGTGTGTAATAAGGACACGAAATCTGAAGCAATCCAGAGATTCTACAAGTGTATTTGTGTTTGTGTGTGTGTGTTTAAAAAAGGACACGAAGTCAGAAGGACTGCAGAGATTTGGTAAGAGAATGAGTTTGGGTTGTGAGTGTGTGTGTGTGTGTGTGTGTGTAATAAGGACAGGAAATCAGAAGCCCTCTAGAGATTCTTCAAGGGTGTGTGTATGTGTGTGTGTTTGTGTAAAAAGGACACAAAGTCTGAAGACCTCCAGAGATTCTGCAAGGGTGTATGTGTGTGTGTGCGTGTGTGTGTGTGTGTGTGTAAAAATCACACGAAGTCAGAAGCCCACTATTGATTCTGCAAGGGTGTGTGCGTGTGCGTTGTGTTTGTATAAGTTCACCAAGTTAGAAGCCCTCCAGAGATTCTGCAAGAGAGTGTGTGTGTGTGTGTGTGTGTGTGAAAACGACACGGATCATAAAACGTCTGTAGATTCTGCAAGGGTGTGTGTATGTGTGTGTATGTGTGTGTGTGTGTCAAAAAGACCGGATGTCAAAAGCCCTCTAGAGATTCTGCAAGAGTGAGTGTGTTGTGTTAAAAGGACACGAAGTCAGAAGCCGTGTAGGTTTTCTGAAAAGGTATGAGTGTGAGAGTGAGGGAGTGTGTGTGTGTGTGTAATAAGGACACGAAATCTGAAGCAATCCAGAGAATCTACAAGTGTATGTTTGTTTGTGTTTAAAAAGGGACACGAAGTCAGTAGTCATCCAGAGATTTTGTAAGAAAATGAGTTTTTCGTTGTGTGTGTGTGTAAAAAGGAAACGAAATCAGAAGCCCTCTAGAGATTCTTCAAGGGTGTGTGTATGTGTGTGTGTTTGTGTAAAAAGGACACAAAGTCAGAAGCCCTTCAGAGATTCTGCAAGGGTATGTGTGTGTGTGTGTGTGTAAAAAGGACACAAAGTTCGAAGCCCTCCAGAGATTCTGCAAGAGTTTTTGTGTGTGTGAAAACGACACGAATCATAAAACGTCTGGAGATTCTGCAAGGGTGTGTGTGTGTGTATGTGTGTGTGTGTCAAAAGGACAGTATATCAGCAGCCCTCTAGAGATTCTGCAAGGGTGAGTGTGTTGTGTTAAAAGGACACGAAGTCAGAAGCCCTCTAGGTTTTCTGGAAAGGTATGAGTGTGAGTGTGAGGGAGTGTGTGTGTGTGTGTGTAATAAGGACACGAAATCAGAAGCCATCTAGAGATTTTTCAAGGGTGTTTGTATGTGTGTGTGTTTGTGTAAAAAGGACACAAAGTCAGAAGCCCTTCAGAGATTCTGAAAGGGTGTGTGTGTGTGTGTGTGTGTGTGTGTGTGTGAGTGTGTAAAATGGACACAAAGTCAGAAGCCCTCCAGAGATTCTGCAAGTGTGTGTGTGTGTGTGTGTGTGTGTGTGTGAAAACGACACGAAGTCATAAAACGTCTGGAGATTCTGCAAGGGTGTGTGTGTGTGTGTATATGTGTGTGTGTCAAAAGGACAGGATGTCAAAAGCCCTCTAGAGATTCTGCAAGGGTGAGTGTTTTGTGTTAAAAGGACACGAGTCAGAAGCCGTTTAGGTTTTCTGAAAAGGTATGAGTGTGAGAGTGAGGGAGTGTGTGTGTGTGTGTAATAAGGACACGAAATCTGACGCAATCCAGAGATTCTACAAGTGTATGTGTGTTTGTGTGTGTGTGTTTAAAAAAGGACACGAAGTCAGAAGGACTGCAGAGATTTGGTAAGAGAATGAGTTTGGGTTGTGAGTGTGTGTGTGTGTGTGTGTGTGTAATAAGGACAGGAAATCAGAAGCCCTCTAGAGATTCTTCAAGGGTGTGTGTATGTGTGTGTGTTTGTGTAAAAAGGACACAAAGTCTGAAGCCCTCCAGAGATTCTGCAAGGGTGTATGTGTGTGTGTGCGTGTGTGTGTGTGTGTGTGTAAAAATCACACGAAGTCAGAAGCCCACTATTGATTCTGCAAGGGTGTGTGCGTGTGCGTTGTGTTTGTATAAGTTCACCAAGTTAGAAGCCCTCCAGAGATTCTGCAAGAGAGTGTGTGTGTGTGTGTGTGTGTGTGAAAACGACACGGATCATAAAACGTCTGTAGATTCTGCAAGGGTGTGTGTATGTGTGTGTATGTGTGTGTGTGTGTGTCAAAAAGACCGGATGTCAAAAGCCCTCTAGAGATTCTGCAAGGGTGAGTGTGTTGTGTTAAAAGGACACGAAGTCAGAAGCCGTGTAGGTTTTCTGAAAAGGTATGAGTGTGAGAGTGAGGGAGTGTGTGTGTGTGTGTAATAAGGACACGAAATCTGAAGCAATCCAGAGAATCTACAAGTGTATGTTTGTTTGTGTTTAAAAACGGACACGAAGTCAGTAGTCATCCAGAGATTTTGTAAGAAAATGAGTTTTTCGTTGTGTGTGTGTGTAAAAAGGAAACGAAATCAGAAGCCCTCTAGAGATTCTTCAAGGGTGTGTGTATGTGTGTGTGTTTGTGTAAAAAGGACACAAAGTCAGAAGCCCTTCAGAGATTCTGCAAGGGTATGTGTGTGTGTGTGTGTTAAAAGGACACAAAGTCAGAAGCCCTCCAGAGATTCTGCAAGAGTTTTTGTGTGTGTGAAAACGACACGAATCATAAAACGTCTGGAGATTCTGCAAGGGTGTGTGTGTGTGTATGTGTGTGTGTGTCAAAAGGACAGGATATCAGCAGCCCTCTAGAGATTCTGCAAGGGTGAGTGTGTTGTGTTAAAAGGACACGAAGTCAGAAGCCCTCTAGGTTTTCTGGAAAGGTATGAGTGTGAGTGTGAGGGAGTGTGTGTGTGTGTGTGTGTGTGTAATAAGGACACGAAATCAAAAGCCATCTAGAGATTTTTCAAGGGTGTTTGTATGTGTGTGTTTGTGTAAAAAGGACACAAAGTCAGAAGCCCTTCAGAGATTCTGAAAGGGTGTGTGTGTGTGTGTGTGTGTGTGTGTGTAAAATGGACACAAAGTCAGAAGCCCTCCAGAGATTCTGCAAGTGTGTGTGTGTGTGTGTGTGTGTGTGTGTGTGAAAACGACACGAAGTCATAAAAAGTCTGGAGATTCTGCAAGGGTGTGTGTATGTGTGTGTATTTCTGCGTGTGTGTGTGTGTCAAAAAGACAGGATGTCAAAAGCCCTCTAGAGATTCTGCAAGGGTGAGTGTGTTGTGTTAAAAGGACACGAAGTCAGAAGCCCTCTAGGTTTTCTGAAAAGGTATGAGTGTGAGAGTGAGGGAGTGTGTGTGTGTGTGTGTGTGTGTGTGTAATAAGGACACGAAATCTGAAGTAATCCAGAGATTCTACAAGTGTATGTGTGTTTGTGTTTAAAAAAGGACACGAAGTGAGAAGTCATCCAGAGATTTTGTAAGAAAATGAGTTTTTGGTTGTGTGTGTGTGTATGTCTGTGTGTTTGTGTAAAAAGGACACAAAGTCAGAAGCCCTTCAGAGATTCTGCAAGGGTATGTGTGTGTGTGTGTGTGTGTGTGTGTGTGTAAAAAGGACACAAAGTCAGAAGCCCTCCAGAGAATCTGCAAGGGTGTATGAGTGTGTGTGCGTGTGTGTGTGTTTGTGTGTAAAAATCATACGAAGTCAGAAGCCCACTCTTGATTCTGCAAGGGTGTGTGCGTGTGCGTTGTGTTTGTAATAAGTACACCAAGTTAGATGCCCTCCAGAGATTCTGCAAGAGTTTGTGTGTGTGTGAAAACGACACGAAGTCATAAAACGTCTGGA
The DNA here is from genome assembly GCF_050624435.1 of Tenrec ecaudatus. Lineage (NCBI taxonomy): Eukaryota > Metazoa > Chordata > Mammalia > Afrosoricida > Tenrecidae > Tenrec > Tenrec ecaudatus. The sequence continues at coordinate 245,340,742 of NC_134531.1, forward strand.
GATTCTGCAAGGGTGTGTGTGTGTGTGTATGTGTGTGTGTGTCAAAAGGACAGTATGTCAGAAGCCCTCTAGAGATTCTGCAAGGGTGGGTGTGTTGTGTTAAAAGGACACGAAGTCAGAAGACCTCTATGTTTTCTGGAAAGGTATGAGTGTGAGAGTGAGGGAGTGTGTTTGTGTGTGTGTGTGTGTGTGTAATAAGGACGCGAAATCAGAAGCCCTCTAGAGATTCTTTAAGGGTTTGTGTATGTGTGTGTGTGTGTGTAAAAAGGACACAAAGTCAGAAGCCCTCCAGAGATTCTGCAAGTGTGTGTGTGTGTGTGTGTGTGTGTGTGTGTGTGTGTGAAAACGACACGAAGTCATAAAACGTCTGGAGATTCTGCAGGGTGTGTGTATGTGTGTGTATGTGTGTGTGTGTGTGTGTGTGTGTCAAAAAGACAGGATGTCAAAAGCCCTCTAGAGATTCTGCAAGGGTGAGTGTGTTCTGTTAAAAGGACACGAATTCAGAAGCCCTCTAGGTTTTCTGAAAAGGTATGCGTGTGAGACTGAGGGAGTGTGTGTGTGTGTGTGTGTGTAATAAGGACACGAAATCTGAAGCAATCCAGAGATTCTACAAGTGTATATGTGTTTGTGTGTGTGTGTGTGTGTTTAAAAAAGGACACGAAGTCAGAAGGACTGCAGAGATTTTGTAAGAGAATGAGTTTGGGTTGTGAGTGTGTGTGTGTGTGTGTGTGTAATAAGGACACGAAATCAGAAGCCCTCTAGAGATTCTTCAAGGGTGTGTGTATGTGTGTGTGTTTGTGTAAAAAGGACACAAAGTCAGAAGCCCTCCAGAGATTCTGCAACGTTGTGTGTGTGTGTGTGTGTGTGTAAAAATCACACGAAGTCAGAAGCCCAATATTGATTCTGCAAGGGTGTGTGCGTGTGCGTTGTGTTTGTAATAAATACACAAAGTTAGAAGCCCTCCCGAGATTCTTCAAGAGTGTATGTGTGGGTGTGTGTGTGTGTGTGTGTGAAAACGACACGAAGTCATAAAACGTCTGGAGATTCTGCAAGGGTGTGTGTGTGTGTGTGTATGTGTGTGTGTGTCAAAAGGACAGGATGTAAAAAGCCCTCTAGAGATTCTGCAAGGGTGAGTGTGTTGTGTTAAAAGGACACGAAGTCAGAAGCCGTCTAGGTTTTCTGAAAAGGTATGTGTGAGAAAGTGAGGGAGTGTCTGTGTGTGTGTGAAATAAGGACACGAAATCTGAAGCAATCCAGAGATTCTACAAGTGTATGTGTGTTTGTGTTTAAAAAAGGACACGAAATCAGAAGTCATCCAGAGATTTTGTAAGAAAATGAGTTTTTCGTTGTGTGTGTGTGTGTGTGTGTGTGTAATAAGGACAGGAAATCAGAAGCCCTCTAGAGATTCTTCAAGGGTGTGTGTATGTGTGTGTGTTTGTGTAAAAAGGACACAAAGTCTGAAGCCCTCCAGAGATTCTGCAAGGGTGTATGTGTGTGTGCGTGTGTGTGTGTGTGTGTAAAAATCACATGAAGTCAGAAGCCCACTATTGATTCTGCAAGGGTGTGTGCGTGAGCGTTGTGTTTGTAATAAGTACACCAAGTTAGAAGCCCTCCAGAGATTCTGCAAGAGTGTGTGTGTGTGTGTGTGTGTGTGTGTGAAAACGACACGGATCATAAAACGTCTGGAGATTCTGCAAGGGTGTCTGTATGTGTGTGTATGTGTGTGTGTCTTTCAAAAAGACAGGATGTCAAAAGCCCTCTAGAGATTCTGCAAGGGTGAGTGTGTTGTGTTAAAAGGACACGAAGTCAGAAGCCGTCTAGGTTTTCTGAAAAGGTATGAGTGTGAGAGTGAGGGAGTGTGTGTGTGTGTGGGTAATAAGGACACGAAATCTGAAGCAATCCAGAGATTCTCCAAGTGTATGTGTGTTTGTGTTTAAAAAAGGACACGAAGTCAGAAGTCATCCAGAGATTTTGTAAGAAAATGAGTTTTTCGTTGTGTGTGTGTGTGTGTGTAAAAAGGACACGAAATCAGAAGCCCTCTAGAGATTCTTCAAGGGTGTGTGTATGTGTGTGTGTTTGTGTAAAAAGGACACAAAGTCAGAAGCCCTCCAGAGATTCTGCAAGGGTGTATGTGTGTGTGTGCGTGTGTGTGTGTGTGTGTAAAAATCACACGAAGTCAGAAGCCCACTCTTGATTCTGCAAAGGTGTGTGCGTGTGCGTTGTGTTTGTAATAAGTACACCAAGTTAGAAGCCCTCCAGAGATTCTGCAAGAGTTTGTGTGTGTGTGAAAACGACACGAATCATAAAACGTCTGGAGATTCTGCAAGGGTGTGTGTGTGTGTGTGTGTATGTGTGTGTGTGTCAAAAGGACAGTATGCCAGAAGCCCTCTAGAGATTCTGCAAGGGTGAGTGTGTTTTGTTAAAAGGACACGAAGTCAGAAGCCCTCTATGTTTTCTAGAAAGGTATGAGTGTGAGAGTGAGGGTGTGTGTGTGTGTGTGTGTGTGTGTGTAATAAGGACACGAAATCAGAAGCCCTCTAGAGATTCTTCAAGGGTTTGTGTATGTGTGTGTGTTTGTGTAAAAAGGACACAAAATCAGAAGCCCTTCAGAGATTCTGCTTGGGTGTATGTGTGTGTGTGTGTGTGTAAAAAGGAAACAAAGGCAGAAGCCCTCCAGAGATTCTACAAGTGTGTGTGTGTGTGTGTGTGTGTGTGTAAAAATCACACGAAGTCAGAAGTCCACTATTGATTCTGCAAGGGTTTGTGCGTGTGCGTTGTGTTTGTAATAAATACACCAAGTTAGAAGCCCTCCAGAGATACTGCAAGAGTGTGTGTGTGTGTGTGTGTTTGTGTGTGTGTGTGTGAAAACGACACGAAGTCATAAAACGTCTGGAGATTCTGCAAGGGTGTGTGTGTGTGTGTATGTGTGTGTGTGTCAAAAGGACAGGATGTCAAAAGCCCTCTAGAGATTCTGCAAGGGTGAGTGTTTTGTTTTAAAAGGACACGAGTCAGAAGCCGTTTAGGTATTCTGAAAAGGTATGAGTGTGAGAGTGAGGGAGTGTGTGTGTGTGTGTGTAATAAGGACACGAAATCTGAAGCAATCCAGAGATTCTACAAGTGTATGTGTGTTTGTGTTTAAAAAAGGACACGAAATCAGAAGTCATCCAGAGATTTTGTAAGAAAATGAGTTTTTCGTTGTGTGTGTGTGTGTGTGTGTAATAAGGACAGGAAATCAGAAGCCCTCTAGAGATTCTTCAAGGGTGTGTGTATGTGTGTGTGTTTGTGTAAAAAGGACACAAAGTCTGAAGCCCTCCAGAGATTCTGCAAGGGTGTATGTGTGTGTGTGCGTGTGTGTGTGTGTGTGTAAAAATCACACGAAGTCAGAAGCCCACTATTGATTCTGCAAGGGTGTGTGCGTGTGCGTTGTGTTTGTAATAAGTACACCAAGTTAGAAGCCCTCCAGAGATTCTGCAAGAGTGTGTGTGTGTGTGTGTGTGTGTTTAAAGAAGGACACGAAGTCAGAAGGACTGCAGAGATTTGGTAAGAGAATGAGTTTGGGTTGTGAGTGTGTGTGTGTGTGTGTGTGTGTGTGTGTAATAAGGACAGGAAATCAGAAGCCCTCTAGAGATTCTTCAAGGGTGTGTGTATGTGTGTGTGTTTGTGTAAATAGGACACAAAGTCTGAAGCCCTCCAGAGATTCTGCAAGGGTGTATGTGTGTGTGTGCGTGTGTGTGTGTGTGTAAAAATCACACGAAGTCAGAAGCCCACTCTTGATTCTGCAAAGGTGTGTGCGTGTGCGTTGTGTTTGTAATAAGTACACCAAGTTAGAAGCCCTCCAGAGATTCTGCAAGAGTTTGTGTGTGTGTGAAAACGACACGAATCATAAAACGTCTGGAGATTCTGCAAGGGTGTGTGTGTGTGTGTGTATGTGTGTGTGTGTCAAAAGGACAGTATGTCAGAAGCCCTCTAGAGATTCTGCAAGGGTGAGTGTGTTGTGTCAAAAGGACACGAAGTCAGAAGCCCTCTATGTTTTCTAGAAAGGTATGAGTGTGAGAGTGAGGGAGTGTGTGTGTGTGTGTGTGTGTGTGTGTAATAAGGACACGAAATCAGAAGCCCTCTAGAGATTCTTCAAGGGTTTGTGTATGTGTGTGTGTTTGTGTAAAAAGGACACAAAATCAGAAGCCCTTCAGAGATTCTGCTTGTTTGTATGTGTGTGTGTGTCAAAAGGAAACAAAGTCAGAAGCCCTCCAGAGATTCTGCATGTGTGTGTGTGTGTGTGTGTGTGTGTAAAAATCACACGAAGTCAGAAGTCCACTATTGATTCTGCAAGGGTTTGTGCGTGTGCGTTGTGTTTGTAATAAATACACCAAGTTAAAAGCCCTCCAGAGATACTGCAAGAGTGTGTGTGTGGGTGTGTGTTTGTGTGTGTGTGTGTGAAAACGACACGAAGTCATAAAACGTCTGGAGAATCTGCAAGGGTGTGTGTGTGTGTGTATGTGTGTGTGTGTCAAAAGGACAGGATGTCAAAAGCCCTCTAGAGATTCTGCAAGGGTGAGTGTTTTGTGTTAAAAGGACACGAGTCAGAAGCCGTTTAGGTTTTCTGAAAAGGTATGAGTGTGAGAGTGAGGGAGTGTGTGTGTGTGTGTAATAAGGACACGAAATCTGAAGCAATCCAGAGATTCTACAAGTGTATGTGTGTTTGTGTGTGTGTGTTTAAAAAAGGACACGAAGTCAGAAGGACTGCAGAGATTTGGTAAGAGAATGAGTTTGGGTTGTGAGTGTGTGTGTGTGTGTGTGTGTGTGTGTGTGTGTAATAAGGACAGGAAATCAGAAGCCCTCTAGAGATTCTTCAAGGGTGTGTGTATGTGTGTGTGTTTGTGTAAAAAGGACACAAAGTCTGAAGCCCTCCAGAGATTCTGCAAGGGTGTATGTGTGTGTGTGCGTGTGTGTGTGTGTGTGTAAAAATCACACGAAGTCAGAAGCCCACTATTGATTCTGCAAGGGTGTGTGCGTGTGCGTTGTGTTTGTAATAAGTACACCAAGTTAGAAGCCCTCCAGAGATTCTGCAAGAGTGTGTGTGTGTGTGTGTGTGTGTGTGTGTGTGTGTGTGTGTGTGAAAACGACACGGATCATAAAACGTCTGGAGATTCTGCAAGGGTGTGTGTATGTGTGTGTATGTGTGTGTGTCTTTCAAAAAGACAGGATGTCAAAAGCCCTCTAGAGATTCTGCAAGGGTGAGTGTGTTGTGTTAAAAGGACACGAAGTCAGAATCCGTCTAGGTTTTCTGAAAAGGTATGAGTGTGAGAGTGAGGGAGTGTGTGTGTGTGTGTAATAAGAACACGAAATCTGAAGCAATCCAGAGATTCTACAAGTGTATGTGTGTTTGTGTTTAAAAAATGACACGAAGTCAGAAGTCATCCAGAGATTTTGTAAGAAAATGAGTTTTTCGTTGTGTGTGTGTGTGTGTGTAAAAAGGACACGAAATCAGAAGCCCTCTAGAGATTCTTCAAGGGTGTGTGTATGTGTGTGTGTTTGTGTAAAAAGGACACAAAGTCAGAAGCCCTCCAGAGATTCTGCAAGGGTGTATGTGTGTGTGTGCGTGTGTGTGTGTGTGTAAAAATCACACGAAGTCAGAAGCCCACTCTTGATTCTGCAAAGGTGTGTGCGTGTGCGTTGTGTTTGTAATAAGTACACCAAGTTAGAAGCCCTCCAGAGATTCTGCAAGAGTCTGTGTGTGTGTGAAAACGACACGAATCATAAAACGTCTGGAGATTCTGCAAGGGTGTGTGTGTGTGTGTGTGTATGTGTGTGTGTGTCAAAAGGACAGTATGCCAGAAGCCCTCTAGAGATTCTGCAAGGGTGAGTGTGTTGTGTTAAAAGGACACGAAGTCAGAAGCCCTCTATGTTTTCTAGAAAGGTATGAGTGTGAGAGTGAGGGAGTGTGTGTGTGTGTGTGTGTGTGTGTGTAATAAGGACACGAAATCAGAAGCCCTCTAGAGATTCTTCAAGGGTTTGTGTATGTGTGTGTGTTTGTGTAAAAAGGACACAAAATCAGAAGCCCTTCAGAGATTCTGCTTGGGTGTATGTGTGTGTGTGTGTGTGTGTAAAAAGGAAACAAAGGCAGAAGCCCTCCAGAGATTCTGCAAGTGTGTGTGTGTGTGTGTGTGTAAAAATCACACGAAGTCAGAAGTCCACTATTGATTCTGCAAGGGTTTGTGCGTGTGCGTTGTGTTTGTAATAAATACACCAAGTTAGAAGCCCTCCAGAGATACTGCAAGAGTGTGTGTGTGTGTGTGTGTTTGTGTGTGTGTGTGTGTGAAAACGACACGAAGTCATAAAACGTCTGGAGATTCTGCAAGGGTGTGTGTGTGTGTGTATGTGTGTGTGTGTCAAAAGGACAGGATGTCAAAAGCCCTCTAGAGATTCTGCAAGGGTGAGTGTTTTGTTTTAAAAGGACACGAGTCAGAAGCCGTTTAGGTATTCTGAAAAGGTATGAGTGTGAGAGTGAGGGAGTGTGTGTGTGTGTGTGTAATAAGGACACGAAATCTGAAGCAATCCAGAGATTCTACAAGTGTATGTGTGTTTGTGTTTAAAAAAGGACACGAAATCAGAAGTCATCCAGAGATTTTGTAAGAAAATGAGTTTTTCGTTGTGTGTGTGTGTGTGTGTGTGTAATAAGGACAGGAAATCAGAAGCCCTCTAGAGATTCTTCAAGGGTGTGTGTATGTGTGTGTGTTTGTGTAAAAAGGACACAAAGTCTGAAGCCCTCTAGAGATTCTGCAAGGGTGTATGTGTGTGTGTGCGTGTGTGTGTGTGTGTGTAAAAATCACACGAAGTCAGAAGCCCACTATTGATTCTGCAAGGGTGTGTGCGTGTGCGTTGTGTTTGTAATTAGTACACCAAGTTAGAAGCCCTCCAGAGATTCTTCAAGAGTGTGTGTGTGTGTGTGTGTGTTTAAAGAAGGACACGAAGTCAGAAGGACTGCAGAGATTTGGTAAGAGAATGAGTTTGGGTTGTGAGTGTGTGTGTGTGTGTGTGTGTGTAATAAGGACAGGAAATCAGAAGCCCTCTAGAGATTCTTCAAGGGTGTGTGTATGTGTGTGTGTTTGTGTAAATAGGACACAAAGTCTGAAGCCCTCCAGAGATTCTGCAAGGGTGTATGTGTGTGTGTGCGTGTGTGTGTGTGTGTAAAAATCACACGAAGTCAGAAGGCCACTCGTGATTCTGCAAAGGTGTGGGCGTGTGCGTTGTGTTTGTAATAAGTACACCAAGTTAGAAGCCCTCCAGAGATTCTGCAAGAGTTTGTGTGTGTGTGAAAACGACACGAATCATAAAACGTCTGGAGATTCTGCAAGGGTGTGTGTGTGTGTGTGTATGTGTGTGTGTGTCAAAAGGACAGTATGTCAGAAGCCCTCTAGAGATTCTGCAAGGGTGAGTGTGTTGTGTTAAAAGGACACGAAGTCAGAAGCCCTCTATGTTTTCTAGAAAGGTATGAGTGTGAGAGTGAGGGAGTGTGTGTGTGTGTGTGTGTGTGTGTGTGTGTGTAATAAGGACACGAAATCAGAAGCCCTCTAGAGATTCTTCAAGGGTTTGTGTATGTGTGTGTGTGTTTGTGTAAAAAGGACACAAAATCAGAAGCCCTTCAGAGATTCTGCTTGGATGTATGTGTGTGTGTGTAAAAAGGAAACAAAGTCAGAAGCCCTCCAGAGATTCTGCATGTGTGTGTGTGTGTGTGTAAAAATCACACGAAGTCAGAAGTCCACTATTGATTCTGCAAGGGTTTGTGCGTGTGCGTTGTGTTTGTAATAAATACACCAAGTTAAAAGCCCTCCAGAGATACTGCAAGAGTGTGTGTGTGGGTGTGTGTTTGTGTGTGTGTGTGTGTGAAAACGACACGAAGTCATAAAACGTCTGGAGAATCTGCAAGGGTGTGTGTGTGTGTGTATGTGTGTGTGTGTCAAAAGGACAGGATATCAAAAGCCCTCTAGAGATTCTGCAAGGGTGAGTGTTTTGTGTTAAAAGGACACGAGTCAGAAGCCGTTTAGGTTTTCTGAAAAGGTATGAGTGTGAGAGTGAGGGAGTGTGTGTGTGTGTGTAATAAGGACACGAAATCTGAAGCAATCCAGAGATTCTTCAAGTGTATGTGTGTTTGTGTGTGTGTGTTTAAAAAAGGACACGAAGTCAGAAGGACTGCAGAGATTTGGTAAGAGAATGAGTTTGGGTTGTGAGTGTGTGTGTGTGTGTGTGTGTGTGTGTGTGTAATAAGGACACGAAATCAGAAGCCCTCTAGAGATTCTTCAAGGGTGTGTGTATGTGTGTGTGTTTGTGTAAAAAGGACACAAAGTCTGAAGCCCTCCAGAGATTCTGCAAGGGTGTATGTGTGTGTGTGCGTGTGTGTGTGTGTGTGTGTAAAAATCACACGAAGTCAGAAGCCCACTATTGATTCTGCAAGGGTGTGTGCGTGTGCGTTGTGTTTGTATAAGTTCACCAAGTTAGAAGCCCTCCAGAGATTCTGCAAGAGAGTGTGTGTGTGTGTGTGTGTGTGTGTGTGAAAACGACACGGATCATAAAACGTCTGTAGATTCTGCAAGGGTGTGTGTATGTGTGTGTATGTGTGTGTGTGTGTGTCAAAAAGACCGGATGTCAAAAGCCCTCTAGAGATTCTGCAAGGGTGAGTGTGTTGTGTTAAAAGGACACGAAGTCAGAAGCCGTGTAGGTTTTCTGAAAAGGTATGAGTGTGAGAGTGAGGGAGTGTGTGTGTGTGTGTAATAAGGACACGAAATCTGAAGCAATCCAGAGAATCTACAAGTGTATGTTTGTTTGTGTTTAAAAACGGACACGAAGTCAGTAGTCATCCAGAGATTTTGTAAGAAAATGAGTTTTTCGTTGTGTGTGTGTGTAAAAAGGAAACGAAATCAGAAGCCCTCTAGAGATTCTTCAAGGGTGTGTGTATGTGTGTGTGTTTGTGTAAAAAGGACACAAAGTCAGAAGCCCTTCAGAGATTCTGCAAGGGTATGTGTGTGTGTGTGTGTGTAAAAAGGACACAAAGTCAGAAGCCCTCCAGAGATTCTGCAAGAGTTTTTGTGTGTGTGAAAACGACACGAATCATAAAACGTCTGGAGATTCTGCAAGGGTGTGTGTGTGTGTATGTGTGTGTGTGTCAAAAGGACAGTATATCAGCAGCCCTCTAGAGATTCTGCAAGGGTGAGTGTGTTGTGTTAAAAGGACACGAAGTCAGAAGCCCTCTAGGTTTTCTGGAAAGGTATGAGTGTGAGTGTGAGGGAGTGTGTGTGTGTGTGTGTGTGTGTGTGTAATAAGGACACGAAATCAGAAGCCATCTAGAGATTTTTCAAGGGTGTGTGTATGTGTGTGTGTTTGTGTAAAAAGGACACAAAGTCAGAAGCCCTTCAGAGATTCTGAAAGGGTGTGTGTGTGTGTGTGTGTGTAAAATGGACACAAAGTCAGAAGCCCTCCAGAGATTCTGCAAGTGTGTGTGTGTGTGTGTGTGTGTGTGTGTGTGAAAACGACACTAAGTCATAAAAAGTCTAGAGATTCTGCAAGGGTGTGTATGTGTGTGTGTGTCTGCGTGTGTGTGTGTGTCAAAAGGACAGGATGTCAAAAGCCCTCTAGAGATTCTGCAAGGGTGAGTGTGTTGTGTTAAAAGGACACGATGTCAGAAGCCCTCTAGGTTTTCTGAAAAGGTATGAGTGTGAGAGTGAGGGAGTGTGTGTGTGTGTGTGTGTGTGTGTGTAATAAGGACACGAAATCTGAAGCAATCCAGAGATTCTACAAGTGTATGTGTGTTTGTGTTTAAAAAAGGACACGAAGTGAGAAGTCATCCAGAGATTTTGTAAGAAAATGAGTTTTTGGTTGTGTGTGTGTGTGTGTGTGTGTGTGTAAAAAGGACACGAAATCAGAAGCCCTCTAGAGATTCTTCAAGGGTGTGTGTATGTGTGTGTGTTTGTGTAAAAAGGACACAAAGTCAGAAGCCCTTCAGAGATTCTGCAAGGGTATGTGTGTGTGTGTGTGTGTGTAAAAAGGACACAAAGTCAGAAGCCCTCCAGAGATTCTGCAAGGGTGTATGTGTGTGTGTGCGTGTGTGTGTGTTTGTGTGTAAAAATCACACGAAGTCAGAAGCCCACTCTTGATTCTGCAAGGGTGTGTGCGTGTGCGTTGTGTTTGAAATAAGTACACCAAGCTAGATGCCCTCCAGAGATTCTGCAAGAGTTTGTGTGTGTGTGAGAACGACACGAAGTCATAAAACGTCTGGAGATTCTGCAAGGGTGTGTGTGTGTGTGTGTATGTGTGTGTGTGTCAAAAGGACAGTATGTCAGAAGCCCTCTAGAGATTCTGCAAGGGTGGGTGTGTTGTGTTAAAAGGACACGAAGTCAGAAGCCCTCTATGTTTTCTGGAAAGGTATGAGTGTGAGAGTGAGGGAGTGTGTGTTTGTGTGTGTGTGTGTGTGTGTGTAATAAGGACACGAAATCAGAAGCCCTCTAGAGATTCTTCAAGGGTTTGTGTATGTGTGTGTGTGTGTGTAAAAAGGACACAAAGTCAGAAGCCCTCCAGAGATTCTGCAAGTGTGTGTGTGTGTGTGTGTGTGTGTGTGAAAACGACACGAAGTCATAAAACGTCTGGAGATTCTGCAGGGTGTGTGTATGTGTGTGTGTGTGTGTGTGTGTGTGTGTCAAAAAGACAGGATGTCAAAGCCCTCTAGAGATTCTGCAAGGGTGAGTGTGTTCTGTTAAAAGGACACGAAGTCAGAAGCCCTCTGGGTTTTCTGAAAAGGTATGCGTGTGAGAGTGAGGGAGTGTGTGTGTGTGTGTGTGTGTGTGTGTGTGTAATAAGGACACGAAATCTGAAGCAATCCAGAGATTCTACAAGTGTATATGTGTTTGTGTGTGTGTGTGTGTGTGTGTGTAAAAAAGGACACGAAGTCAGAAGGACTGCAGAGATTTTGTAAGAGAATGAGTTTGGGTTGTGAGTGTGTGTGTGTGTGTGTGTAATAAGGACACGAAATCAGAAGCCCTCTAGAGATTCTTCAAGGGTGTGTGTATGTGTGTGTGTTTGTGTAAAAAGGACACAAAGTCAGAAGCCCTCCAGAGATTCTGCAACGTTGTATGTTTGTGTGTGCCTGTGTGTGTGTGTGTGTGTGTAAAAATCACACGAAGTCAGAAGCCCAATATTGATTCTGCAAGGGTGTGTGCGTGTGCGTTGTGTTTGTAATAAGTACACCAAGTTAGAAGCCCTCCCGAGATTCTTCAAGAGTGTATGTGTGGGTGTGTGTGTGTGTGTGTGTGTGAAAACGACACGAAGTCATAAAACGTCTGGAGATTCTGCAAGGGTGTGTGTGTGTGTGTGTATGTGTGTGTGTGTCAAAAGGACAGGATGTCAAAAGCCCTCTAGAGATTCTGCAAGGGTGAGTGTGTTGTGTTAAAAGAACACGAAGTCAGAAGCCGTCTAGGTTTTCTGAAAAGGTATGTGTGAGAAAGTGAGGGAGTGTGTGTGTGTGTGTAATAAGGACACGAAATCTGAAGCAATCCAGAGATTCTACAAGTGTATGTGTGTTTGTGTTTAAAAAAGGACACGAAGTCAGAAGTCATCCAGAGATTTTGTAAGAAAATGAGTTTTTCGTTGTGTGTGTGTGTGTGTGTAAAAAGGACACGAAATCAGAAGCCCTCTAGAGATTCTTCAAGGGTGTGTGTATGTGTGTGTGTTTGTGTAAAAAGGACACAAAGTCAGAAGCCCTCCAGAGATTCTGCAAGGGTGTATGTGTGTGTGTGTGCGTGTGTGTGTGTGTGTAAAAATCACACGAAGTCAGAAGCCCACTCTTGATTCTGCAAAGATGTGTGCGTGTGCGTTGTGTTTGCAATAAGTACACCAAGTTAGAAGCCCTCCAGCGATTCTGCAAGAGTTTGTGTGTGTGTGAAAACGACACGGATCATAAAACGTCTGGAGATTCTGCAAGGGTGTGTGTGTGTGTGTGTATGTGTGTGTGTGTCAAAAGGACAGTATGTCAGAAGCCCTCTAGAGATTCTGCAAGGGTGAGTGTGTTGTGTTAAAAGGACACGAAGTCAGAAGCCCTCT
>NC_134531.1:245355328-245360328 GCF_050624435.1 Tenrec ecaudatus
ACACCAAGTTAGAAGCCCTCCAGAGATTCTGCAAGAGTTTGTGTGTGTGTGAAAACGACACGAATCATAAAACGTCTGGAGATTCTGCAAGGGTGTGTGTGTGTGTGTGTATGTGTGTGTGTGTCAAAAGGACAGTATGTCAGAAGCCCTCTAGAGATTCTGCAAGGGTGAGTGTGTTGTGTTAAAAGGACACGAAGTCAGAAGCCCTCTATGTTTTCTAGAAAGGTATGAGTGTGAGAGTGAGGGAGTGTGTGTGTGTGTGTGTGTGTGTGTGTGTGTGTAATAAGGACACGAAATCAGAAGCCCTCTAGAGATTCTTCAAGGGTTTGTGTATGTGTGTGTGTGTTTGTGTAAAAAGGACACAAAATCAGAAGCCCTTCAGAGATTCTGCTTGGATGTATGTGTGTGTGTGTAAAAAGGAAACAAAGTCAGAAGCCCTCCAGAGATTCTGCATGTGTGTGTGTGTGTGTGTAAAAATCACACGAAGTCAGAAGTCCACTATTGATTCTGCAAGGGTTTGTGCGTGTGCGTTGTGTTTGTAATAAATACACCAAGTTAAAAGCCCTCCAGAGATACTGCAAGAGTGTGTGTGTGGGTGTGTGTTTGTGTGTGTGTGTGTGTGAAAACGACACGAAGTCATAAAACGTCTGGAGAATCTGCAAGGGTGTGTGTGTGTGTGTATGTGTGTGTGTGTCAAAAGGACAGGATATCAAAAGCCCTCTAGAGATTCTGCAAGGGTGAGTGTTTTGTGTTAAAAGGACACGAGTCAGAAGCCGTTTAGGTTTTCTGAAAAGGTATGAGTGTGAGAGTGAGGGAGTGTGTGTGTGTGTGTAATAAGGACACGAAATCTGAAGCAATCCAGAGATTCTTCAAGTGTATGTGTGTTTGTGTGTGTGTGTTTAAAAAAGGACACGAAGTCAGAAGGACTGCAGAGATTTGGTAAGAGAATGAGTTTGGGTTGTGAGTGTGTGTGTGTGTGTGTGTGTGTGTGTGTAATAAGGACACGAAATCAGAAGCCCTCTAGAGATTCTTCAAGGGTGTGTGTATGTGTGTGTGTTTGTGTAAAAAGGACACAAAGTCTGAAGCCCTCCAGAGATTCTGCAAGGGTGTATGTGTGTGTGTGCGTGTGTGTGTGTGTGTGTGTAAAAATCACACGAAGTCAGAAGCCCACTATTGATTCTGCAAGGGTGTGTGCGTGTGCGTTGTGTTTGTATAAGTTCACCAAGTTAGAAGCCCTCCAGAGATTCTGCAAGAGAGTGTGTGTGTGTGTGTGTGTGTGTGTGTGAAAACGACACGGATCATAAAACGTCTGTAGATTCTGCAAGGGTGTGTGTATGTGTGTGTATGTGTGTGTGTGTGTGTCAAAAAGACCGGATGTCAAAAGCCCTCTAGAGATTCTGCAAGGGTGAGTGTGTTGTGTTAAAAGGACACGAAGTCAGAAGCCGTGTAGGTTTTCTGAAAAGGTATGAGTGTGAGAGTGAGGGAGTGTGTGTGTGTGTGTAATAAGGACACGAAATCTGAAGCAATCCAGAGAATCTACAAGTGTATGTTTGTTTGTGTTTAAAAACGGACACGAAGTCAGTAGTCATCCAGAGATTTTGTAAGAAAATGAGTTTTTCGTTGTGTGTGTGTGTAAAAAGGAAACGAAATCAGAAGCCCTCTAGAGATTCTTCAAGGGTGTGTGTATGTGTGTGTGTTTGTGTAAAAAGGACACAAAGTCAGAAGCCCTTCAGAGATTCTGCAAGGGTATGTGTGTGTGTGTGTGTGTAAAAAGGACACAAAGTCAGAAGCCCTCCAGAGATTCTGCAAGAGTTTTTGTGTGTGTGAAAACGACACGAATCATAAAACGTCTGGAGATTCTGCAAGGGTGTGTGTGTGTGTATGTGTGTGTGTGTCAAAAGGACAGTATATCAGCAGCCCTCTAGAGATTCTGCAAGGGTGAGTGTGTTGTGTTAAAAGGACACGAAGTCAGAAGCCCTCTAGGTTTTCTGGAAAGGTATGAGTGTGAGTGTGAGGGAGTGTGTGTGTGTGTGTGTGTGTGTGTGTAATAAGGACACGAAATCAGAAGCCATCTAGAGATTTTTCAAGGGTGTGTGTATGTGTGTGTGTTTGTGTAAAAAGGACACAAAGTCAGAAGCCCTTCAGAGATTCTGAAAGGGTGTGTGTGTGTGTGTGTGTGTAAAATGGACACAAAGTCAGAAGCCCTCCAGAGATTCTGCAAGTGTGTGTGTGTGTGTGTGTGTGTGTGTGTGAAAACGACACTAAGTCATAAAAAGTCTAGAGATTCTGCAAGGGTGTGTATGTGTGTGTGTGTCTGCGTGTGTGTGTGTGTCAAAAGGACAGGATGTCAAAAGCCCTCTAGAGATTCTGCAAGGGTGAGTGTGTTGTGTTAAAAGGACACGATGTCAGAAGCCCTCTAGGTTTTCTGAAAAGGTATGAGTGTGAGAGTGAGGGAGTGTGTGTGTGTGTGTGTGTGTGTGTGTAATAAGGACACGAAATCTGAAGCAATCCAGAGATTCTACAAGTGTATGTGTGTTTGTGTTTAAAAAAGGACACGAAGTGAGAAGTCATCCAGAGATTTTGTAAGAAAATGAGTTTTTGGTTGTGTGTGTGTGTGTGTGTGTGTGTGTAAAAAGGACACGAAATCAGAAGCCCTCTAGAGATTCTTCAAGGGTGTGTGTATGTGTGTGTGTTTGTGTAAAAAGGACACAAAGTCAGAAGCCCTTCAGAGATTCTGCAAGGGTATGTGTGTGTGTGTGTGTGTGTAAAAAGGACACAAAGTCAGAAGCCCTCCAGAGATTCTGCAAGGGTGTATGTGTGTGTGTGCGTGTGTGTGTGTTTGTGTGTAAAAATCACACGAAGTCAGAAGCCCACTCTTGATTCTGCAAGGGTGTGTGCGTGTGCGTTGTGTTTGAAATAAGTACACCAAGCTAGATGCCCTCCAGAGATTCTGCAAGAGTTTGTGTGTGTGTGAGAACGACACGAAGTCATAAAACGTCTGGAGATTCTGCAAGGGTGTGTGTGTGTGTGTGTATGTGTGTGTGTGTCAAAAGGACAGTATGTCAGAAGCCCTCTAGAGATTCTGCAAGGGTGGGTGTGTTGTGTTAAAAGGACACGAAGTCAGAAGCCCTCTATGTTTTCTGGAAAGGTATGAGTGTGAGAGTGAGGGAGTGTGTGTTTGTGTGTGTGTGTGTGTGTGTGTAATAAGGACACGAAATCAGAAGCCCTCTAGAGATTCTTCAAGGGTTTGTGTATGTGTGTGTGTGTGTGTAAAAAGGACACAAAGTCAGAAGCCCTCCAGAGATTCTGCAAGTGTGTGTGTGTGTGTGTGTGTGTGTGTGAAAACGACACGAAGTCATAAAACGTCTGGAGATTCTGCAGGGTGTGTGTATGTGTGTGTGTGTGTGTGTGTGTGTGTGTCAAAAAGACAGGATGTCAAAGCCCTCTAGAGATTCTGCAAGGGTGAGTGTGTTCTGTTAAAAGGACACGAAGTCAGAAGCCCTCTGGGTTTTCTGAAAAGGTATGCGTGTGAGAGTGAGGGAGTGTGTGTGTGTGTGTGTGTGTGTGTGTGTGTAATAAGGACACGAAATCTGAAGCAATCCAGAGATTCTACAAGTGTATATGTGTTTGTGTGTGTGTGTGTGTGTGTGTGTAAAAAAGGACACGAAGTCAGAAGGACTGCAGAGATTTTGTAAGAGAATGAGTTTGGGTTGTGAGTGTGTGTGTGTGTGTGTGTAATAAGGACACGAAATCAGAAGCCCTCTAGAGATTCTTCAAGGGTGTGTGTATGTGTGTGTGTTTGTGTAAAAAGGACACAAAGTCAGAAGCCCTCCAGAGATTCTGCAACGTTGTATGTTTGTGTGTGCCTGTGTGTGTGTGTGTGTGTGTAAAAATCACACGAAGTCAGAAGCCCAATATTGATTCTGCAAGGGTGTGTGCGTGTGCGTTGTGTTTGTAATAAGTACACCAAGTTAGAAGCCCTCCCGAGATTCTTCAAGAGTGTATGTGTGGGTGTGTGTGTGTGTGTGTGTGTGAAAACGACACGAAGTCATAAAACGTCTGGAGATTCTGCAAGGGTGTGTGTGTGTGTGTGTATGTGTGTGTGTGTCAAAAGGACAGGATGTCAAAAGCCCTCTAGAGATTCTGCAAGGGTGAGTGTGTTGTGTTAAAAGGACACGAAGTCAGAAGCCGTCTAGGTTTTCTGAAAAGGTATGTGTGAGAAAGTGAGGGAGTGTGTGTGTGTGTGTAATAAGGACACGAAATCTGAAGCAATCCAGAGATTCTACAAGTGTATGTGTGTTTGTGTTTAAAAAAGGACACAAAGTCAGAAGTCATCCAGAGATTTTGTAAGAAAATGAGTTTTTCGTTGTGTGTGTGTGTGTAAAAAGGACACGAAATCAGAAGCCCTCTAGAGATTCTTCAAGGGTGTGTGTATGTGTGTGTGTTTGTGTAAAAAGGACACAAAGTCAGAAGCCCTCCAGAGATTCTGCAAGGGTGTATGTGTGTGTGTGCGTGTGTGTGTGTGTGTGTAAAAATCACACGAAGTCAGAAGCCCACTCTTGATTCTGCAAAGATGTGTGCGTGTGCGTTGTGTTTGCAATAAGTACACCAAGTTAGAAGCCCTCCAGCGATTCTGCAAGAGTTTGTGTGTGTGTGAAAACGACACGGATCATAAAACGTCTGGAGATTCTGCAAGGGTGTGTGTGTGTGTGTGTATGTGTGTGTGTGTCAAAAGGACAGTATGTCAGAAGCCCTCTAGAGATTCTGCAAGGGTGAGTGTGTTGTGTTAAAAGGACACGAAGTCAGAAGCCCTCTATGTTTTCTAGAAAGGTATGAGTGTGAGAGTGAGGGAGTGTGTGTGTGTGTGTGTGTGTGTGTGTAATAAGGACACGAAATCAGAAGTCCTCTAGAGATTCTTCAAGGGTTTGTGTATGTGTGTGTGTTTGTGTAAAAAGGACACAAAATCAGAAGCCCTTCAGAGATTCTGCTTGGGTGTATGT
>NC_134531.1:245370328-245372828 GCF_050624435.1 Tenrec ecaudatus
TAAGTACACCAAGTTAGAAGCCCTCCAGAGATTCTGCAAGAGTTTGTGTGTGTGTGAAAACGACACGAATCATAAAACGTCTGGAGATTCTGCAAGGGTGTGTGTGTGTGTGTATGTGTGTGTGTGTCAAAAGGACAGTATGTCAGAAGCCCTCTAGAGATTCTGCAAGGGTGAGTGTGTTGTGTTAAAAGGACACGAAGTCAGAAGCCCTCTAGGTTTTCTGAAAAGGTATGAGTGTGAGAGTGAGGGAGTGTGTGTGTGTGTGTGTGTGTGTGTAATAAGGACACGAAATCAGAAGCCATCTAGAGATTTTTCAAGGGTGTGTGTATGTGTGTGTGTTTGTGTAAAAAGGACACAAAGTCAGAAGCCCTTCAGAGATTCTGAAAGGGTGTGTGTGTGTGTGTGTGTGTGTGTGTAAATATGACACAAAGTCAGGACCCCTCCAGAGATTCTGCAAGAGTGTGTGTGTGTGTGTGTGTGTGTGTGTGTGTGAAAACGACACGAAGTCATAAAACGTCTGGAGATTCTGCAAGGGTGTGTGTGTGTGTGTGTGTGTGTGTGTCAAAAGGACAGGATGTCAAAAGCCCTCTAGAGATTCTGCAAGGGTGAGTGTGTTGTATTAAAAGGACACGAGTCAGAAGCCCTCTAGGTTTTCTGAAAAAGTATGAGTGTGAGAGTGAGGGAGTGTGTGTGTGTGTGTAATAAGGACACGAAATCTGAAGCAATCCAGAGATTCTACAAGTGTATGTGTGTTTGTGTGTGTGTGTTTAAAAAAGGACACGAAGTAAGAAGGACTGCAGAGATTTGGTAAGAGAATGAGTTTGGGTTGTGAGTGTGTGTGTGTGTGTGTGTGTAATAAGGACACGAAATCAGAAGCCCTCCAGATATTCTGCAAGTGTGTGTGTGTAAAAATCACACGAAGTCAGAAGCCCAGTATTGATTCTGCAAGGGTGTGTGCGTGTGCGTTGTTTTTGTAATAAGTACACCAAGTTAGAAGCCCTCCAGAGATTCTGCAAGAGTGTGTGTGGTGTGTGTGTGTGTGTGTGTGAAAACGACAAGAGTCATAAAACGTCTGGAGATTCTGCAAGGGTGTGTGTGTGTGTGTGTATGTGTGTGTGTGTCAAAAGGACACGAAATCAGAAGCCCTTTGTGATTCTTCAAGGGTGTGTGTATGTGTGTGTGTTTGTGTAAAAAGGACACAAAGTCAGAAGCCCTCCAGAGATTCTGCAAGGGTGTATGTGTGTGTGTGCGTGTGTGTGTGTGTGTAAAAATCACACGAAGTCAGAAGCACATTGTTGATTCGCCAAGGGTGTGTGCGTTGTGTTTGTAATAAGTACACCAAGTTAGAAGCCCTCCAGAGATTCTGCAAGAGTGTGTGTGTGTGTGTGTGTGTGAAAACGACACGAAGTCATAAAACGTCTGGAGATTCCGCAAGGGTGTGTGTGAGTGTGTGTGTGTGTGTGTGTGTGTGTCAAAAGGACAGGATATCAAAAGCCCTCTAGAGATTCTGCAAGGGTGGGTGTGTTGTGTTAAAAGGACACGAAGTCAGAAGCCGTCTAGGTTTTCTGAAAACGTATGAGTGTGAGAGTGAGGGAGTGTGTGTGTGTGTGTAATAAGGACACGAAATATGAAGCAATCCAGAGATTCTACAAGTGTATGTGTGTTTGTGTTTAAAAAAGGACACGAAGTCAGAAGTCATCCAGAGATTTTGTAAGAAAATGAGTTTTTCGTTGTGTGTGTGTGTGTGTGTGTAAAAAGGACACGAAATCAGAAGCCCTCTAGAGATTCCTCAAGGGTGTGTGTATGTGTGTGTGTTTGTGTAAAAAGGACACGAAGTCAGAAGCCCAATATTGATTCTGCAAGGGTGTGTGTGTGTGCGTTGTGTTTGTAATAAGTACACCAGTTAGAAGCCCTCCCGAGATTCTTCAAGAGTTTATGTGTGTGTGTGTGTGTGTGTGTGTGTGTGTGTGTGTGTGTGTGTGAAAACGACACGAAGTCATAAAACGTCTGGAGATTCTGCAAGGGTGTGTGTGTGTGTGTGTGTATGTGAGTGTGTGTCAAAAGGACAGGATGACAAACGCCCTCTAGAGATTCTGCAAGGGTGAGTGTGTTGTGTTAAAAGGACACGAAGTCAAAAGCCGTCTAGGTTTTCTGAAAAGGTATGAGTGTGAGAGTGAGGGAGTGTGTGTGTGTGTGTGTGTGTGTAATAAGGACACGAAATCTGAAGCAATCCAGAGATTCTACAAGTGTATGTGTGTTTGTGTTTAAAAAAGGACACGAAGTCAGAAGTCATTCAGAGATTTTGTAAGAAAATGAGTTTTTCGTTGTGTGTGTGTGTGTGTGTGTGTGTGTAAAAAGGACACGAAATCAGAAGCCCTCTAGAGATTCTTCAAGGGTGTGTGTATGTGTGTGTGTTTGTGTAAAAAGGACACAAAGTCAGAAGCCCTTCAGAGATTCTACAAGGGTATGTGTATGTGTGTGTGTGTGTGTAAAAAGGACA
>NC_134531.1:245375328-245390328 GCF_050624435.1 Tenrec ecaudatus
GTGTCAAAAGGACAGTATGTCAGAAGCCCTCTAGAGATTCTGCAAGGGTGAGTGTGTTGTGTTAAAAGGACACGAAGTCAGAAGCCCTCTAGGTTTTCTGAAAAGGTATGAGTGTGAGAGTGAGGGAGTGTGTGTGTGTGTGTGTGTGTGTGTGTGTAATAAGGACACGAAATCAGAAGCCATCTAGAGATTTTTCAAGGGTGTGTGTATGTGTGTGTGTTTGTGTAAAAAGGACACAAAGTCAGAAGCCCTTCAGAGATTCTGAAAGGGTGTGTGTGTGTGTGTGTGTGTGTGTGTGTGTAAATATGACACAAAGTCAGAAGCCCTCCAGAGATTCTGCAAGAGTGTGTGTGTGTGTGTGTGTGTGTGAAAACGACACGAAGTCATAAAACGTCTGGAGATTCTGCAAGGGTGTGTGTGTGTGTGTGTGTGTGTGTGTGTGTGTCAAAAGGACAGGATGTCAAAAGCCCTCTAGAGATTCTGCAAGGGTGAGTGTGTTGTATTAAAAGGACACGAGTCAGAAGCCCTCTAGGTTTTCTGAAAAGGTATGAGTGTGAGAGTGAGGGAGTGTGTGTGTGTGTGTAATAAGGACACGAAATCTGAAGCAATCCAGAGATTCTACAAGTGTATGTGTGTTTGTGTGTGTGTGTTTAAAAAAGGACACGAAGTAAGAAGGACTGCAGAGATTTGGTAAGAGAATGAGTTTGGGTTGTGAGTGTGTGTGTGTGTGTGTGTGTGTGTAATAAGGACACGAAATCAGAAGCCCTCCAGATATTCTGCAAGTGTGTGTGTGTGTGTGTGTGTGTAAAAATCACACGAAGTCAGAAGCCCAGTATTGATTCTGCAAGGGTGTGTGCGTGTGCGTTGTTTTTGTAATAAGTACACCAAGTTAGAAGCCCTCCAGAGATTCTGCAAGAGTGTGTGTGGTGTGTGTGTGTGTGTGTGTGAAAACGACAAGAGTCATAAAACGTCTGGAGATTCTGCAAGGGTGTGTGTGTGTGTGTGTATGTGTGTGTGTGTCAAAAGGACACGAAATCAGAAGCCCTTTGTGATTCTTCAAGGGTGTGTGTATGTGTGTGTGTTTGTGTAAAAAGGACACAAAGTCAGAAGCCCTCCAGAGATTCTGCAAGGGTGTATGTGTGTGTGTGCGTGTGTGTGTGTGTGTAAAAATCACACGAAGTCAGAAGCACACTGTTGATTCGCCAAGGGTGTGTGCGTGTGCGTTGTGTTTGTAATAAGTACACCAAGTTAGAAGCCCTCCAGAGATTCTGCAAGAGTGTGTGTGTGTGTGTGTGTGTGTGAAAACGACACGAAGTCATAAAACGTCTGGAGATTCCGCAAGGGTGTGTGTGAGTGTGTGTGTGTGTGTGTGTGTGTGTCAAAAGGACAGGATATCAAAAGCCCTCTAGAGATTCTGCAAGGGTGGGTGTGTTGTGTTAAAAGGACACGAAGTCAGAAGCCGTCTAGGTTTTCTGAAAAGGTAGGAGTGTGAGAGTGAGGGAGTGTGTGTGTGTGTAATAAGGACACGAAATCTGAAGCAATCCAGAGATTCTACAAGTGTATGTGTGTTTGTGTTTAAAAAAGGACACGATATCAGAAGTCATCCAGAGATTTTGTAAGAAAATGAGTTTTTCGTTGTGTGTGTGTGTGTGTAAAAAGGACACGAAATCAGAAGCCCTCTAGAGATTCTTCAAGGGTGTGTGTATGTGTGTGTGTTTGTGTCAAAAGGACACAAAGTCAGAAGCCCTCCAGAGATTCTGCAAGGGTGTATGTGTGTGTGCGTGTGTGTGTGTGTGTGTGTAAAAATCACACGAAATCAGAAGCCCACTCTTGATTCTGCAAGGGTGTGTGTGTGTGCGTTGTGTTTGTAATAAGTACACCAAGTTAGAAGCCCTCCAGAGATTCTGCAAGAGTTTGTGTGTGTGTGAAAACGACACGAATCATAAAAAGTCTGGAGATTCTGCAAGGGTGTGTGTGTGTGTATGTGTGTGTGTGTCAAAAGGACATTATATCAGAAGCCCTCTAGAGATTCTGCAAGGGTGAGTGTGTTGTGTTAAAAGGACACGAAGTCAGAAGCCCTCTAGGTTTTCTGGAAAGGTATGAGTGTGAGAGTGTGGGAGTGTGTGTTTGTGTGTGTGTTTGTAATAAGGACACGAAATCAGAAGCCCTCTAGAGATTCTTCAAGGGTGTGTGTATGTGTGTGTGTTTGTGTAAAAAGGACACGAAGTCAGAAGCCCAATATTGATTCTGCAAGGGTGTGTGTGTGTGTGCGTTGTGTTTGTAATAAGTACACCAGTTAGAAGCCCTCCCGAGATTCTTAAAGAGTGTATGTGTGTGTGTGTGTGTGTGTGTGTGTGTGTGTGTGTGTGAAAACGACACGAAGTCATAAAACGTCTGGAGATTCTGCAAGGGTGTGTGTGTGTGTGTGTGTATGTGAGTGTGTGTCAAAAGAACAGGATGACAAACGCCCTCTAGAGATTCTGCAAGGGTGAGTGTGTTGTGTTAAAAGGACACGAAGTCAAAAGCCGTCTAGGTTTTCTGAAAAGGTATGAGTGTGAGAGTGAGGGAGTGTGTGTGTGTGTGTGTGTGTGTATTAAGGACACGAAATCTGAAGCAATCCAGAGATTCTACAAGTGTATGTGTGTTTGTGTTTAAAAAAGGACACGAAGTCAGAAGTCATTCAGAGATTTTGTAAGAAAATGAGTTTTTCGTTGTGTGTGTGTGTGTGTGTGTGTGTAAAAAGGACACGAAATCAGAAGCCCTCTAGAGATTCTTCAAGGGTGTGTGTATGTGTGTGTGTTTGTGTAAAAAGGACACAAAGTCAGAAGCCCTTCAGAGATTCTACAAGGGTATGTGTATGTGTGTGTGTGTGTGTAAAAAGGACACAAAGTCAGAAGCCCTCCAGAGATTCTGCAAGGGTGTATGTGTGTGTGTGCGTGTGTGTGTAAAAATCACACGAAGTCAGAAGCCCACTCTTGATTCTGCAAGGGTGTGTGCGTGTGCGTTGTGTTTGTAATAAGTACACCAAGTTAGAAGCCCTCCAGAGATTCTGCAAGAGTTTGTGTGTGTGTGAAAACGACACGAATCATAAAACGTCTGGAGATTCTGCAAGGGTGTGTGTGTGTGTGTATGTGTGTGTGTGTCAAAAGGACAGTATGTCAGAAGCCCTCTAGAGATTCTGCAAGGGTGAGTGTGTTGTGTTAAAAGGACACGAAGTCAGAAGCCCTCTAGGTTTTCTGAAAAGGTATGAGTGTGAGAGTGAGGGAGTGTGTGTGTGTGTGTGTGTGTGTAATAATGACACGAAATCAGAAGCCATCTAGAGATTTTTCAAGGGTGTGTGTATGTGTGTGTGTTTGTGTAAAAAGGACACAAAGTCAGAAGCCCTTCAGAGATTCTGAAAGGGTGTGTGTGTGTGTGTGTGTGTGTGTGTGTGTGTAAATATGACACAAAGTCAGGACCCCTCCAGAGATTCTGCAAGAGTGTGTGTGTGTGTGTGTGTGTGTGTGTGTGAAAATGACACGAAGTCATAAAACGTCTGGAGATTCTGCAAGGGTGTGTGTGTGTGTGTGTGTGTGTGTGTGTGTGTCAAAAGGACAGGATGTCAAAAGCCCTCTGGAGATTCTGCAAGGGTGAGTGTGTTGTATTAAAAGGACACGAGTCAGAAGCCCTCTAGGTTTTCTGAAAAAGTATGAGTGTGAGAGTGAGGGAGTGTGTGTGTGTGTGTAATAAGGACACGAAATCTGAAGCAATCCAGAGATTCTACAAGTGTATGTGTGTTTGTGTGTGTGTGTTTAAAAAAGGACACGAAGTAAGAAGGACTGCAGAGATTTGGTAAGAGAATGAGTTTGGGTTGTGAGTGTGTGTGTGTGTGTGTGTGTAATAAGGACACGAAATCAGAAGCCCTCCAGATATTCTGCAAGTGTGTGTGTGTGTGTGTGTGTGTGTAAAAATCACACGAAGTCAGAAGCCCAGTATTGATTCTGCAAGGGTGTGTGCGTGTGCGTTGTTTTTGTAATAAGTACACCAAGTTAGAAGCCCTCCAGAGATTCTGCAAGAGTGTGTGTGGTGTGTGTGTGTGTGTGTGTGAAAACGACAAGAGTCATAAAACGTCTGGAGATTCTGCAAGGGTGTGTGTGTGTGTGTGTATGTGTGTGTGTGTCAAAAGGACACGAAATCAGAAGCCCTTTGTGATTCTTCAAGGGTGTGTGTATGTGTGTGTGTTTGTGTAAAAAGGACACAAAGTCAGAAGCCCTCCAGAGATTCTGCAAGGGTGTATGTGTGTGTGTGCGTGTGTGTGTGTGTGTAAAAATCACACGAAGTCAGAAGCACACTGTTGATTCGCCAAGGGTGTGTGCGTTGTGTTTGTAATAAGTACACCAAGTTAGAAGCCCTCCAGAGATTCTGCAAGAGTGTGTGTGTGTGTGTGTGTGTGAAAACGACACGAAGTCATAAAACGTCTGGAGATTCCGCAAGGGTGTGTGTGAGTGTGTGTGTGTGTGTGTGTGTGTGTCAAAAGGACAGGATATCAAAAGCCCTCTAGAGATTCTGCAAGGGTGGGTGTGTTGTGTTAAAAGGACACGAAGTCAGAAGCCGTCTAGGTTTTCTGAAAACGTATGAGTGTGAGAGTGAGGGAGTGTGTGTGTGTGTGTAATAAGGACACGAAATATGAAGCAATCCAGAGATTCTACAAGTGTATGTGTGTTTGTGTTTAAAAAAGGACACGAAGTCAGAAGTCATCCAGAGATTTTGTAAGAAAATGAGTTTTTCGTTGTGTGTGTGTGTGTGTGTGTAAAAAGGACACGAAATCAGAAGCCCTCTAGAGATTCCTCAAGGGTGTGTGTATGTGTGTGTGTTTGTGTAAAAAGGACACGAAGTCAGAAGCCCAATATTGATTCTGCAAGGGTGTGTGTGTGTGCGTTGTGTTTGTAATAAGTACACCAGTTAGAAGCCCTCCCGAGATTCTTCAAGAGTTTATGTGTGTGTGTGTGTGTGTGTGTGTGTGTGTGTGTGTGAAAACGACACGAAGTCATAAAACGTCTGGAGATTCTGCAAGGGTGTGTGTGTGTGTGTGTGTATGTGAGTGTGTGTCAAAAGGACAGGATGACAAACGCCCTCTAGAGATTCTGCAAGGGTGAGTGTGTTGTGTTAAAAGGACACGAAGTCAAAAGCCGTCTAGGTTTTCTGAAAAGGTATGAGTGTGAGAGTGAGGGAGTGTGTGTGTGTGTGTGTGTGTGTAATAAGGACACGAAATCTGAAGCAATCCAGAGATTCTACAAGTGTATGTGTGTTTGTGTTTAAAAAAGGACACGAAGTCAGAAGTCATTCAGAGATTTTGTAAGAAAATGAGTTTTTCGTTGTGTGTGTGTGTGTGTGTGTGTGTGTAAAAAGGACACGAAATCAGAAGCCCTCTAGAGATTCTTCAAGGGTGTGTGTATGTGTGTGTGTTTGTGTAAAAAGGACACAAAGTCAGAAGCCCTTCAGAGATTCTACAAGGGTATGTGTATGTGTGTGTGTGTGTGTAAAAAGGACACAAAGTCAGAAGCCCTCCAGAGATTCTGCAAGGGTGTATGTGTGTGTGTGCGTGTGTGTGTAAAAATCACACGAAGTCAGAGCCCACTCTTGATTCTGCAAGGGTGTGTGCGTGTGCGTTGTGTTTGTAATAAGTACACCAAGTTAGAAGCCCTCCAGAGATTCTGCAAGAGTTTGTGTGTGTGTGAAAACGACACGAATCATAAAACGTCTGGAGATTCTGCAAGGGTGTGTGTGTGTGTGTATGTGTGTGTGTGTCAAAAGGACAGTATGTCAGAAGCCCTCTAGAGATTCTGCAAGGGTGAGTGTGTTGTGTTAAAAGGACAAGAAGTCAGAAGCCCTCTAGGTTTTCTGAAAAGGTATGAGTGTGAGAGTGAGGGAGTGTGTGTGTGTGTGTGTGTGTGTAATAATGACACTAAATCAGAAGCCATCTAGAGATTTTTCAAGGGTGTGTGTATGTGTGTGTGTTTGTGTAAAAAGGACACAAAGTCAGAACCCCTTCAGAGATTCTGAAAGGGTGTGTGTGTGTGTGTGTGTGTGTGTGTGTAAATATGACACAAAGTCAGAAGCCCTCCAGAGATTCTGCAAGAGTGTGTGTGTGTGTGTGTGTGTGTGAAAACGACACGAAGTCATAAAACGTCTGGAGATTCTGCAAGGGTGTGTGTGTGTGTGTGTGTGTGTGTGTGTGTGTGTCAAAAGGACAGGATGTCAAAAGCCCTCTAGAGATTCTGCAAGGGTGAGTGTGTTGTATTAAAAGGACACGAGTCAGAAGCCCTCTAGGTTTTCTGAAAAGGTATGAGTGTGAGAGTGAGGGAGTGTGTGTGTGTGTGTAATAAGGACACGAAATCAGATTCCCTCTAGAGATTCTTCAAGGGTGTGTGTATGTGTGTGTGTTTATGTAAAAAGGACACAAAGTCAGAAGCCCTCCAGAGATTCTGCAAGGGTGTATGTGTGTGTGTGTGTGTGCCTGTGTGTGTGTGTGTGTGTGTGTAAAAATCACACGAAGTCAGAAGCCCAATATTCATTCTGCAAGGGTGTGTGTGTGTGTGCGTTGTGTTTGTAATAAGTACACCAGTTAGAAGCCCTCTCGAGATTCTTCAAGAGTGTATGTGTGTGTGTGTGTGTGTGTGTGTGTGAAAACGACACGAAGTCATAAAACATCTGGAGATTCTGCAAGGGTGTGTGTGTGTGTGTGTGTGTATGTGTGTGTGTGTCAAAAGGACAGGATGTCAAAAGCCCTCTAGAGATTCTGCAAGGGTGAGTGTGTTGTGTTAAAAGGACATGAAGTCAGAAGCCGTCTAGGTTTTCTGAAAAGGTATGAGTGTGAGAGTGAGGGAGTGTGTGTGTGTGTGTGTGTGTGTAATAGGGACACGAAATCTGAAGCAATCCAGAGATTCTACAAGTGTATGTGTGTTTGTGTTTAAAAAAGGACACGAAGTCAGAAGTCATCCAGAGATTTTGTAAGAAAATGAGTTTTTCGTTGTGTGTGTGTGTGTGTGTGTAAAAAGGACACGAAATCAGAAGCCCTCTAGAGATTCTTCAAGGGTGTGTGTATGTGTGTGTGTTTGTGTAAAAAGGACACGAAGTCAGAAGCCCAATATTGATTCTGTAAGGGTGTGTGTGTGTGTGCGTTGTGTTTGTAATAAGTACACCAGTTAGAAGCCCTCCCGAGATTCTTCAAGAGTGTATGTGTGTGTGTGTGTGTGTGTGTGTGTGTGTGTGAAAACGACACGAAGTCATAAAACGTCTGGAGATTCTGCAAGGGTGTGTGTGTGTGTGTGTGTATGTGAGTGTGTGTCAAAAGGACAGGATGACAAACGCCCTCTAGAGATTCTGCAAGGGTGAGTGTGTTGTGTTAAAAGGACACGAAGTCAAAAGCCGTCTAGGTTTTCTGAAAAGGTATGAGTGTGAGAGTGAGGGAGTGTGTGTGTGTGTGTGTGTGTGTGTAATAAGGACACGAAATCTGAAGCAATCCAGAGATTCTACAAGTGTATGTGTGTTTGTGTTTAAAAAAGGACACGAAGTCAGAAGTCATTCAGAGATTTTGTAAGAAAATGAGTTTTTCGTTGTGTGTGTGTGTGTGTGTGTGTGTGTGTAAAAAGGACACGAAATCAGAAGCCCTCTAGAGATTCTTCAAGGGTGTGTGTATGTGTGTGTGTTTGTGTAAAAAGGACACAAAGTCAGAAGCCCTTCAGAGATTCTACAAGGGTATGTGTATGTGTGTGTGTGTGTGTGTGTGTAAAAAGGACACAAAGTCAGAAGCCCTCCAGAGATTCTGCAAGGGTGTATGTGTGTGTGTGCGTGTGTGTGTAAAAATCACACGAAGTCAGAAGCCCACTCTTGATTCTGCAAGGGTGTGTGCGTGTGCGTTGTGTTTGTAATAAGTACACCAAGTTAGAAGCCCTCCAGAGATTCTGCAAGAGTTTGTGTGTGTGTGAAAACGACACGAATCATAAAACGTCTGGAGATTCTGCAAGGGTGTGTGTGTGTGTGTATGTGTGTGTGTGTCAAAAGGACAGTATGTCAGAAGCCCTCTAGAGATTCTGCAAGGGTGAGTGTGTTGTGTTAAAAGGACACGAAGTCAGAAGCCCTCTAGGTTTTCTGAAAAGGTATGAGTGTGAGAGTGAGGGAGTGTGTGTGTGTGTGTGTGTGTGTGTGTGTGTAATAAGGACACGAAATCAGAAGCCATCTAGAGATTTTTCAAGGGTGTGTGTATGTGTGTGTGTTTGTGTAAAAAGGACACAAAGTCAGAAGCCCTTCAGAGATTCTGAAAGGGTGTGTGTGTGTGTGTGTGTGTGTGTAAATATGACACAAAGTCAGAAGCCCTCCAGAGATTCTGCAAGAGTGTGTGTGTGTGTGTGTGTGTGAAAACGACACGAAGTCATAAAACGTCTGGAGATTCTGCAAGGGTGTGTGTGTGTGTGTGTGTGTGTGTGTGTGTGTGTCAAAAGGACAGGATGTCAAAAGCCCTCTAGAGATTCTGCAAGGGTGAGTGTGTTGTATTAAAAGGACACGAGTCAGAAGCCCTCTAGGTTTTCTGAAAAGGTATGAGTGTGAGAGTGAGGGAGTGTGTGTGTGTGTGTAATAAGGACACGAAATCTGAAGCAATCCAGAGATTCTACAAGTGTATGTGTGTTTGTGTGTGTGTGTTTAAAAAAGGACACGAAGTAAGAAGGACTGCAGAGATTTGGTAAGAGAATGAGTTTGGGTTGTGAGTGTGTGTGTGTGTGTGTGTGTAATAAGGACACGAAATCAGAAGCCCTCCAGATATTCTGCAAGTGTGTGTGTGTGTGTGTGTGTGTGTAAAAATCACACGAAGTCAGAAGCCCAGTATTGATTCTGCAAGGGTGTGTGCGTGTGCGTTGTTTTTGTAATAAGTACACCAAGTTAGAAGCCCTCCAGAGATTCTGCAAGAGTGTGTGTGGTGTGTGTGTGTGTGTGTGTGAAAACGACAAGAGTCATAAAACGTCTGGAGATTCTGCAAGGGTGTGTGTGTGTGTGTGTATGTGTGTGTGTGTCAAAAGGACACGAAATCAGAAGCCCTTTGTGATTCTTCAAGGGTGTGTGTATGTGTGTGTGTTTGTGTAAAAAGGACACAAAGTCAGAAGCCCTCCAGAGATTCTGCAAGGGTGTATGTGTGTGTGTGCGTGTGTGTGTGTGTGTAAAAATCACACGAAGTCAGAAGCACACTGTTGATTCGCCAAGGGTGTGTGCGTGTGCGTTGTGTTTGTAATAAGTACACCAAGTTAGAAGCCCTCCAGAGATTCTGCAAGAGTGTGTGTGTGTGTGTGTGTGTGTGTGAAAACGACACGAAGTCATAAAACGTCTGGAGATTCCGCAAGGGTGTGTGTGAGTGTGTGTGTGTGTGTGTGTGTGTGTCAAAAGGACAGGATATCAAAAGCCCTCTAGAGATTCTGCAAGGGTGGGTGTGTTGTGTTAAAAGGACACGAAGTCAGAAGCCGTCTAGGTTTTCTGAAAAGGTAGGAGTGTGAGAGTGAGGGAGTGTGTGTGTGTGTAATAAGGACACGAAATCTGAAGCAATCCAGAGATTCTACAAGTGTATGTGTGTTTGTGTTTAAAAAAGGACACGATATCAGAAGTCATCCAGAGATTTTGTAAGAAAATGAGTTTTTCGTTGTGTGTGTGTGTGTGTAAAAAGGACACGAAATCAGAAGCCCTCTAGAGATTCTTCAAGGGTGTGTGTATGTGTGTGTGTTTGTGTCAAAAGGACACAAAGTCAGAAGCCCTCCAGAGATTCTGCAAGGGTGTATGTGTGTGTGCGTGTGTGTGTGTGTGTGTAAAAATCACACGAAATCAGAAGCCCACTCTTGATTCTGCAAGGGTGTGTGTGTGTGCGTTGTGTTTGTAATAAGTACACCAAGTTAGAAGCCCTCCAGAGATTCTGCAAGAGTTTGTGTGTGTGTGAAAACGACACGAATCATAAAAAGTCTGGAGATTCTGCAAGGGTGTGTGTGTGTGTATGTGTGTGTGTGTCAAAAGGACATTATATCAGAAGCCCTCTAGAGATTCTGCAAGGGTGAGTGTGTTGTGTTAAAAGGACACGAAGTCAGAAGCCCTCTAGGTTTTCTGGAAAGGTATGAGTGTGAGAGTGTGGGAGTGTGTGTTTGTGTGTGTGTTTGTAATAAGGACACGAAATCAGAAGCCCTCTAGAGATTCTTCAAGGGTGTGTGTATGTGTGTGTGTTTGTGTAAAAAGGACACGAAGTCAGAAGCCCAATATTGATTCTGCAAGGGTGTGTGTGTGTGTGCGTTGTGTTTGTAATAAGTACACCAGTTAGAAGCCCTCCCGAGATTCTTCAAGAGTGTATGTGTGTGTGTGTGTGTGTGTGTGTGTGTGTGTGTGAAAACGACACGAAGTCATAAAACGTCTGGAGATTCTGCAAGGGTGTGTGTGTGTGTGTGTGTATGTGAGTGTGTGTCAAAAGAACAGGATGACAAACGCCCTCTAGAGATTCTGCAAGGGTGAGTGTGTTGTGTTAAAAGGACACGAAGTCAAAAGCCGTCTAGGTTTTCTGAAAAGGTATGAGTGTGAGAGTGAGGGAGTGTGTGTGTGTGTGTGTGTGTGTAATAAGGACACGAAATCTGAAGCAATCCAGAGATTCTACAAGTGTATGTGTGTTTGTGTTTAAAAAAGGACACGAAGTCAGAAGTCATTCAGAGATTTTGTAAGAAAATGAGTTTTTCGTTGTGTGTGTGTGTGTGTGTGTGTAAAAAGGACACGAAATCAGAAGCCCTCTAGAGATTCTTCAAGGGTGTGTGTATGTGTGTGTGTTTGTGTAAAAAGGACACAAAGTCAGAAGCCCTTCAGAGATTCTACAAGGGTATGTGTATGTGTGTGTGTGTGTGTAAAAAGGACACAAAGTCAGAAGCCCTCCAGAGATTCTGCAAGGGTGTATGTGTGTGTGTGCGTGTGTGTGTAAAAATCACACGAAGTCAGAAGCCCACTCTTGATTCTGCAAGGGTGTGTGCGTGTGCGTTGTGTTTGTAATAAGTACACCAAGTTAGAAGCCCTCCAGAGATTCTGCAAGAGTTTGTGTGTGTGTGAAAACGACACGAATCATAAAACGTCTGGAGATTCTGCAAGGGTGTGTGTGTGTGTGTATGTGTGTGTGTGTCAAAAGGACAGTATGTCAGAAGCCCTCTAGAGATTCTGCAAGGGTGAGTGTGTTGTGTTAAAAGGACACGAAGTCAGAAGCCCTCTAGGTTTTCTGAAAAGGTATGAGTGTGAGAGTGAGGGAGTGTGTGTGTGTGTGTGTGTGTGTAATAATGACACGAAATCAGAAGCCATCTAGAGATTTTTCAAGGGTGTGTGTATGTGTGTGTGTTTGTGTAAAAAGGACACAAAGTCAGAAGCCCTTCAGAGATTCTGAAAGGGTGTGTGTGTGTGTGTGTGTGTGTGTGTAAATATGACACAAAGTCAGAAGCCCTCCAGAGATTCTGCAAGAGTGTGTGTGTGTGTGTGTGTGTGTGTGTGTGTGAAAACGACACGAAGTCATAAAACGTCTGGAGATTCTGCAAGGGTGTGTGTGTGTGTGTGTGTGTGTGTGTGTGTCAAAAGGACAGGATGTCAAAAGCCCTCTAGAGATTCTGCAAGGGTGAGTGTGTTGTATTAAAAGGACACGAGTCAGAAGCCCTCTAGGTTTTCTGAAAAGGTATGAGTGTGAGAGTGAGGGAGTGTGTGTGTGTGTGTAATAAGGACACGAAATCTGAAGCTATCCAGAGATTCTACAAGTGTATGTGTGTTTGTGTGTGTGTGTTTAAAAAAGGACACGAAGTAAGAAGGACTGCAGAGATTTGGTAAGAGAATGAGTTTGGGTTGTGAGTGTGTGTGTGTGTGTGTGTAATAAGGACACGAAATCAGAAGCCCTCCAGATATTCTGCAAGTGTGTGTGTGTGTGTGTGTGTGTGTGTAAAAATCACACGAAGTCAGAAGCCCAGTATTGATTCTGCAAGGGTGTGTGCGTGTGCGTTGTTTTTGTAATAAGTACACCAAGTTAGAAGCCTTCCAGAGATTCTGCAAGAGTGTGTGTGGTGTGTGTGTGTGTGTGTGTGAAAACGACAAGAGTCATAAAACGTCTGGAGATTCTGCAAGGGTGTGTGTGTGTGTGTGTATGTGTGTGTGTGTCAAAAGGACACGAAATCAGAAGCCCTTTGTGATTCTTCAAGGGTGTGTGTATGTGTGTGTGTTTGTGTAAAAAGGACACAAAGTCAGAAGCCCTCCAGAGATTCTGCAAGGGTGTATGTGTGTGTGTGCGTGTGTGTGTGTGTGTAAAAATCACACGAAGTCAGAAGCACACTGTTGATTCGCCAAGGGTGTGTGCGTGTGCGTTGTGTTTGTAATAAGTACACCAAGTTAGAAGCCCTCCAGATATTCTGCAAGAGTGTGTGTGTGTGTGTGTGTGTGTGTGAAAACGACACGAAGTCATAAAATGTCTGGAGATTCCGCAAGGGTGTGTGAGTGTGTGTGTGTGTGTGTGTGTGTGTGTGTGTCAAAAGGACAGGATATCAAAAGCCCTCTAGAGATTCTGCAAGGGTGGGTGTGTTGTGTTAAAAGGACACGAAGTCAGAAGCCGTCTATGTTTTCTGAAAAGGTAAGAGTGTGAGAGTGAGGGAGTGTTTTTGTGTGTGTTATCAGGACACGAAATCTGAAGCAATCCAGAGATTCTACAAGTGTATGTGTGTTTGTGTTTAAACAAGGACACGAAGTCAGAAGTCATCCAGACATTTTGTAAGAAAATGAGTTTTTCGTTGTGTGTGTGTGTGTGTAAAAAGGACACGAAATCAGAAGCCCTCTAGAGATTCTTCAAGGGTGTGTGTATGTGTGTGTGCTTGTGCAAAAAGGACAAAAAGTCAGAAGCCCTTCAGATTCTGCAAGGGTATGTTTGTGTGTGTGTGTGTGTGTGTGTGTGTAAAAAGGACACAAAGTCAGAAGCCCTCCAGAGATTCTGCAAGGGTGTATGTGTGTGTGTGCTTGTGTGTGTGTGTGTGTGTGTAAAAATCACACGAAGTCAGAAGCCTACTCTTGATTCTGCAAGGGTGTGTGCGTTTGTGTTGTGTTTGTAATAAGTACACCAAGTTAGAAGCCCTCCAGAGATTCTGCAAGAGTTTGTGTGTGTGTGAAAACGACACGAATCATAAAACGTCTGGAGATTCTGCAAGGGTGTGTGTGTGTGTGTGTATGTGTGTGTGTGTCAAAAGGACAGTATGTCAGAAGCCCTCTAGAGATTCTGCAAGGGTGAGTGTGTTGTGTTAAAAGGACACGAAGTCAGAAGCCCTCTAGGTTTTCTGGAAAGGTATGAGTGTGAGAGTTTTGGAGTGTGTGTGTGTGTGTGTGTGTGTGTGTGTGTAATAAGGAAACGAAATCAGAAGCCCTCTAGAGATTCTTCAAGGGTGTGTGTATGTGTGTGTGTTTGTGTAAATAGGACACAAATTCAGAAGCCCTTCAGAGATTCTGCAAGGTTGTATGTGTGTGTGTGTGTGTGTAAAAAGGACACAAAATCAGAAGCCCACCAGAGATACTGCAAGTGTGTGTGTGTGTGTGTGTGTAGAAATCACACGAAGTCAGAAGCCCAGTATTGATTCTTCAAGGGTGTGTGCGTGTGCGTTGTTTTTGTAATAAGTAAACCAAGTTAGAAGCCCTCCAGAGATTCTGCAAGAGTGTGTGTGTGTGTGTGTGTGTGTGTGTCAAAAGGACACGAAATCAGAAGCCCTCTAGTGATTCTTCAAGGATGTGTGTATGTGTGTGTGTTTGTGTAAAAAGGACACAAAGTCAGAAGCCCTCCAGAGATTCTTCAAGGGTGTATGTGTGTGTGTGCGTGTGTGTGTGTGTGTGTAAAAATCACACGAAGTCAGAAGCCCACTATTAATTCTGCAAGGGTGTGTGCGTGTGAGTTGTGTTTGAAATAAGTACACCAAGTTAGAAGCCCTCGCGAGATTCTTCAAGAGTGTATGTGTGGGTGTGTGTGTGTGAAAACGACACGAAGTCATAAAACGTCTGGAGATTCTGCAAGGGTGTGTGTGTGTGTGTGTGTATGTGTGTGTGTCAAAAGGACAGGATGTCAAAAGCCCTCTAGAGATTCTGCAAGCGTGAGTGTGTTGTGTTAAAAGGACACGAAGTCAGAACCCGTCTAGGTTTTCTGAAAAGGTATGAGTGTGAGAGTGAGGGAGTGTGTGTGTGTGTGTAATAAGGACACGAAATCTGAAGCAATCCACAGATTCTACAAGTGTATGTGTGTTTGTTTTTAAAAAAGGACACGAAGTCAGAAGTCATCCAGAGATTTTGTAAGAAAATGAGTTTTTCGTTGTGTGTGTGTGTGTGTGTAAAAAGGACACGAAATCAGAAGCCCTCTAGAGATTCTTCAAGTGTGTGTGTATGTGTGTGTCTTTGTGTAAAAAGAACACAAAGTCTGAAGCCCTTCAGATTCTGCAAGGGTATGTTTGTGTGTGTGTGTGTGTGTGTGTGTGTGTGTCAAAAGGACACAAAGTCAGAAGCCCTACAGAGATTCTGCAAGGGTGTATGTGTGTGTGTGTGCGTGTGTTTTTGTGTGTAAAAATCACACGAAGTCAGAAGCCCACTCTTGATTCTGCAAGGGTGTTTGCGTGTTCGTTGTGTTTGTAATAAGTACACCAAGTTAGAAGCCCTCCAGAGATTCAGCAAGAGTGTGTGTGTGTGTGTGTGTGTCAAAAGGACACGAAATCAGAAGCCCTCTAGTGATTCTTCAAGGATGTGTGTATGTGTGTGTGTTTGTGTAAAAAGGACACAAAGTCAGAAGCCCTCCAGAGATTCTTCAAGGGTGTATGTGTGTGTGTGCGTGTGTGTGTGTGTGTGTAAAAATCACACGAAGTCAGAAGCCCACTATTAATTCTGCAAGGGTGTGTGCGTGTGAGTGGTGTTTGAAATAAGTACACCAAGTTAGAAGCCCTCGCGAGATTCTTCAAGAGTGTATGTGTG
>NC_134531.1:245397828-245415328 GCF_050624435.1 Tenrec ecaudatus
GTCAGAAGCCCTCTAGGTTTTCTGGAAAGGTATGAGTGTGAGAGTGTGGGAGTGTGTGTTTGTGTGTGTGTGTGTAAATAGGACACAAAGTCAGAAGCCCTTCATAGATTCTGCAAGGGTGTATGTGTGTGTGTGTGTGTGTGTGTGTGTGTAAAAAGGACACAAATTCAGAAGCCCTCCAGAGATTCTGCAAGTGTGTGTGTGTGTGTGTGTGTGTAAAAATCACACGAAGTCAGAAGCCCAGTATTGATTCTGCAAGGGTGTGTGCGTGTGCGTTGTTTTTGTAATAAGTACACCAAGTTAGAATCCCTCCAGAGATTCTGCAAGAGTGTGTGTGTGTGTGTGTGTGTGTGTGTGTCTGTGAAAACGACACGAGTCATAAAACGTCTGGAGATTCTGCAAGGGTGTGTGTGTGTGTGTGTGTGTGTGTGTGTGTATGTGTGTGTGTGTCAAAAGGACACGAAATCAGAAGCCCTCTAGTGATTCTTCAAGGGTGTGTGTATGTGTGTGTGTTTGTGTAAAAAGGACACAAAGTCAGAAGCCCTCCAGAGATTCTGCAAGGGTGTATGTGTGTGTGTACGTGTGTGTGTGTGTGTGTGTAAAAATCACACGAAGTCAGAAGCCCACTATTGATTCTGCAAGGTTGTGTGCGTGTGCGTTGTGTTTCTAATAAGTACACCAAGTTAGAAGCCCTCCAGAGATTCTGCAAGAGTGTGTGTGTGTGTGTGTGTGAAAACGACACGAAGTCATAAAACGTCTGGAGATTCTGCAAGGGTGTGTGTGTGTGTGTGTATGTGTGTGTGTGTCAAAAGGACAGGATGTCAAAAGCCCTCTAGAGATTCTGCAAGGGTGAGTGTGTTGTGTTAAAAGGACACGAAGTCAGAAGCCGTCTAGGTTTTCTGAAAAGGTATGAGTGTGAGAGTAAGGGAGTGTGTGTGTGTGTGTGTGTAATATGGACACGAAATCTGAAGCAATCCAGAGATTCTACAAGTGTATGTGTGTTTGTGTTTAAAAAAGGACACGAAGTCAGAAGTCATCCAGAGATTTTGTAAGAAAATGAGTTTTTCGTTGTGTGTGTGTGTGTGTGTGTGTGTGTGTAAAAAGGACACGAAATCAGAAGCCCTCTAGAGATTCTTCAAGGGTGTGTGTATGTGTGTGTGTTTGTGTAAAAAGGACACAAAGTCAGAAGCCCTCCAGAGATTCTGCAAGGGTGTATGTGTGTGTGTGTGCGTGTGTTTGTGTGTGTAAAAATCACACGAAGTCAGAAGCCCACTCTTGATTCTGCAAGGGTGTTTGCGTGTTCGTTGTGTTTGTAATAAGTCCACAAAGTTAGAAGCCCTCCAGAGATTCAGCAAGAGTGTGTGTGTGTGTGTGTGTGTGTGTGAAAACGACACGGATCATAAAACATCTGGAGATTCTGCAAGGGTGTGTGTATGTGTGTGTATGTGTGTGTGTGTCAAAAGGACAGGATGTCAAAAGCCCTCTAGAGATTCTGCAAGGGTGAGTGTGTTGTGTTAAAAGGACACGAAGTCAGAAGCCGTCTAGGTTTTCTGAAAAGGTAGGAGTGTGAGAGTGAGGGAGTGTGTGTGTGTGTGTAATAAGGACACGAAATCTGAAGCAATCCAGAGATTCTAGAAGTGTATGTGTGTTTGTGTTTAAAAAAGGACACGATATCAGAAGTCATCCAGAGATTTTGTAAGAAAATGAGTTTTTCGTTGTGTGTGTGTGTGTGTGTAAAAAGGACACGAAATCAGAAGCCCTCTAGAGATTCTTCAAGGGTGTGTGTATGTGTGTGTGTTTGTGTCAAAAGGACACAAAGTCAGAAGCCCTCCAGAGATTCTGCAAGGGTGTATGTGTGTGTGCGTGTGTGTGTGTGTGTGTGTGTAAAAATCACACGAAATCAGAAGCCCACTCTTGATTCTGCAAGGGTGTGTGCGTGTGCGTTGTGTTTGTAATAAGTACACCAAGTTAGAAGCCCTCCAGAGATTCTGCAAGAGTTTGTGTGTGTGTGAAAACGACACGAATCATAAAAAGTCTGGAGATTCTGCAAGGGTGTGTGTGTGTGTATGTGTGTGTGTGTCAAAAGGACATTATATCAGAAGCCCTCTAGAGATTCTGCAAGGGTGAGTGTGTTGTGTTAAAAGGACACGAAGTCAGAAGCCCTCTAGGTTTTCTGGAAAGGTATGAGTGTGAGAGTGTGGGAGTGTGTGTTTGTGTGTGTGTGTGTAATAAGGACACGAAATCAGAAGCCCTCTAGAGATTCTTCAAGGGTGTGTGTATGTGTGTGTGTGTAAATAGGACACAAAGTCAGAAGCCCTTCATAGATTCTGCAAGGGTGTATGTGTGTGTGTGTGTGTGTGTGTGTGTGTGTATGAAGGACACAAATTCAGAAGCCCTCCAGAGATTCTGCAAGTGTGTGTGTGTGTGTGTGTGTAAAAATCACACGAAGTCAGAAGCCCACTATTGATTCTGCAAGGTTGTGTGCGTGTGCGTTGTGTTTGTAATAAGTACACCAAGTTAGAAGCCCTCCAGAGATTCTGCAAGAGTGTGTGTGTGTGTGTGAAAACGACACGAAGTCATAAAACGTCTGGAGATTCTGCAAGGGTGTGTGTGTGTATGCGTGTGTGTGTCAAAAGGACAGGATGTCAAAAGCCCTCTAGAGATTCTGCAAGGGTGAGTGTGTTGTGTTAAAAGGACACGAAGTCAGAAGCCGTCTAGGTTTTCTGAAAAGGTAGGAGTGTGAGAGTGAGGGAGTGTGTGTGTGTGTGTAATAAGGACACGAAATCTGAAGCAATCCAGAGATTCTACAAGTGTATGTGTGTTTGTGTTTATAAAAGGACACGATGTCAGAAGTCATCCAGAGATTTTGTAAGAAAATGAGTTTTTCGTTGTGTGTGTGTGTGTAAAAAGGACACGAAATCAGAAGCCCTCTAGAGATTCTTCAAGGGTGTGTGTATGTGTGTGTGTTTGTGTCAAAAGGACACAAAGTCAGAAGCCCTCCAGAGATTCTGCAAGGGTGTATGTGTGTGTGCGTGTGTGTGTGTGTGTGTAAAAATCACACGAAGTCAGAAGCCCACTCTTGATTCTGCAAGGGTGTGTGCGTGTGCGTTGTGTTTGTAATAAGTACACCAAGTTAGAAGCCCTCCAGAGATTCTGCAAGAGTTTGTGTGTGTGTGAAAACGACACGAATCATAAAAAGTCTGGAGATTCTGCAAGGGTGTGTGTGTGTGTATGTGTGTGTGTGTCAAAAGGACATTATATCAGAAGCCCTCTAGAGATTCTGCAAGGGTGAGTGTGTTGTGTTTAAAGGACACGAAGTCAGAAGCCTTCTAGGTTTTCTGGAAAGGTATGAGTGTGAGAGTGATGGAGTGTGTGTGTGTGTGTGTGTGTGTGTGTAATAAGGACACGAAATCAGAAGCCCTCTAGAGATTCTTCAAGGGTGTGTGTATGTGTGTGTGTGTAAATAGGACACAAAGTCAGAAGCCCTTCATAGATTCTGCAAGGGTGTATGTGTGTGTGTGTGTGTGTGTCTGTGAAAACGACACGAGTCATAAAACCTCTGGATATTCTGCAAGGGTGTGTGTGTGTGTGTGTATGTGTGTGTGTGTAAAAATCACACGAAGTCAGAAGCCCACTATTGATTCTGCAAGGTTGTGTGCGTGTGCGTTGTGTTTGTAATAAGTACACCAAGTTAGAAGCCCTCCAGAGATTCTGCAAGAGTGTGTGTGTGTGTGTGTGTGTGTGAAAAAGACACGAAGTCATAAAACGTCTGGAGATTCTGCAAGGGTGTGTGTGTGTGTGTGTGTATGTGTGTGTGTGTCAAAAGGACAGGATGTCAAAAGCCCTCTAGAGATTCTGCAAGGGTGAGTGTGTTGTGTTAAAAGGACACGAAGTCAGAAGCCGTCTAGGTTTTCTGAAAAGGTATGAGTGTGAGAGTAAGGGAGTGTGTGTGTGTGTGTGTGTGTGTAATATGGACACGAAATCTGAAGCAATCCACAGATTCTACAAGTGTATGTGTGTTTGTGTTTAAAAAAGGACACGAAGTCAGAAGTCATCCAGAGATTTTGTAAGAAAATGAGTTTTTCGTTGTGTGTGTGTGTGTGTGTGTGTAAAAAGGACACAAAGTCAGAAGCCCTTCAGATTCTGCAAGGGTTTGTTTGTGTGTGTGTGTGTGTGTGTGTGTGTGTAAAAAGGACACAAAGTCAGAAGCCCTCCAGAGATTCTGCAAGAGTTTGTGTGTGTGTGAAAACGACACGAATCATAAAACGTCTGGAGATTCTGCAAGGGTGTGTGTGTTTGTGTGTATGTGTGTGTGTGTCAAAAGGACAGTTTGTCAGAAGCCCTCTAGAGATTCTGCAAGGGTGAGTGTGTTGTGTTAAAAGGACACGAAGTCAGAAGCCCTCTAGGTTTTCTGGAAAGGTATGAGTTTGATAGTGTGGGAGTGTGTGTGTGTGTGTGTGTGTGTGTGTGTGTAATAAGGACACGAAATCAGAAGCCCTCTAGAGATTCTTCAAGGGTGTGTGTATGTGTGTGTGTTTGTGTAAATAGGACACAAAGTCAGAAGCCCTTCAGAGATTCTGCAAGTTTGTATGTGTGTGTGTGTGTAAAAAGGACACAAAATCAGAAGCCCTCCAGAGATTCTGCAAGTGTGTGTGTGTGTGTGTGTGTGTGTAAAAATCACACAAAGTCAGAAGCCCAGTATTGATTCTGCAAGGGTGTGTGCGTGTGCGTTGTTTTTGTAATAAGTACACCAAGTTAGAAGCCCTCCAGAGATTCTGCAAGAGTGTGTGTGTGTGTGTGTGTGTCTGTGAAAACGACACGAGTCATAAAACGTCTGGAGATTCTGCAAGGGTGTGTGTGTGTGTGTGTGTGTATGTGTGTTTGTGTCAAAAGGACACGAAATCAGAAGCCCTCTAGTGATTCTTCAAGGGTGTGTGTATGTGTGTGTGTTTGTGTAAAAAGGACACAAAGTCAGAAGCCCTCCAGAGATTCTGCAAGGGTGTATGTGTGTGTGTGCGTGTGTGTGTGTGTGTAAAAATCACACGAAGTCAGAAGCCCACTCTTGATTCTGCAAGGGTGTGTGCGTGTGCGTTGTGTTTGTAATAAGTACACCAAGTTAGAAGCCCTCCAGAGATTCTGCAAGAGTTTGTGTGTGTGAGAAAACGACACGAATCATAAAAAGTCTGGAGATTCTGCAAGGGTGTGTGTGTGTGTATGTGTGTGTGTGTCAAAAGGACATTATATCAGAAGCTCTCTAGAGATTCTGCAACGGTGAGTGTGTTGTGTTAAAAGGACACGAAGTCAGAAGCCCTCTAGGTTTTTGGAAAGGTATTAGTGTGAGAGTGAGGGAGTGTGTGTGTGTGTGTGTGTGTGTGTAATAAGGACACGAAATCAGAAGCCCTCTAGAGATTCTTCAAGGGTGTGTGTATGTGTGTGTGTGTAAATAGGACACAAAGTCAGAAGCCCTTCATAGATTCTGCAAGGGTGTATGTGTGTGTGTGTGTGTGTGTGTGTGTAAAAAGGACACAAATTCAGAAGCCCTCCAGAGATTCTGCAAGTGTGTGTGTGTGTGTGTGTGTGTGTAAAAATCACACGAAGTCAGAAGCCCAGTATTGATTCTGCAAGGGTGTGTGCGTGTGCGTTGTTTTTGTAATAAGTACACAAAGTTAGAATCCCTCCAGAGATTCTGCAAGAGTGTGTGTGTGTGTGTGTGTCTGTGAAAACGACACGAGTCATAAAACTTCTGGAGATTCTGCAAGGGTGTGTGTGTGTGTGTGTATGTGTGTGGGTGTCAAAAGGACACGAAATCAGAAGCCCTCTAGTGATTCTTCAAGGTTGTGTGTATGTGTGTGTGTTTGTGTAAAAAGGACACAAAGTCAGAAGCCCTCCAGATTCTGCAAGGGTGTATGTGTGTGTGTACGTGTGTGTGTGTGTGTGTGTGTGTGTGTGTAAAAATCACACGAAGTCAGAAGCCCACTATTGATTCTGCAAGGTTGTGTGCGTGTGCGTTGTGTTTGTAATAAGTACACCAAGTTAGAAGCCCTCCAGAGATTCTGCAAGAGTGTGTGTGTGTGTGTGTGTGTGTGAAAACGACACGAAGTCATAAAACGTCTGGAGATTCTGCAAGGGTGTGTGTGTGTGTGTGTATGTGTGTGTGTGTCAAAAGGACAGGATGTCAAAAGCCCTCTAGAGATTCTGCAAGGGTGAGTGTGTTGTGTTAAAAGGACACGAAGTCAGAAGCCGTCTAGGTTTTCTGAAAAGGTATGATTGTGAGAGTGAGGGAGTGTGTGTGTGTGTGTGTGTGTGTAATATGGACATGAAATCTGAAGCAATCCAGAGATTCTACAAGTGTATGTGTGTTTGTGTTTAAAAAAGGACACGAAGTCAGAAGTCATCCAGAGATTTTGTAAGAAAATGAGTTTTTCGTTGTGTGTGTGTGTGTGTGTAAAAAGGACAGGAAATCAGAAGCCCTCTAGAGATTCTTCAAGGGTGTGTGTATGTGTGTGTGTTTGTGTAAAAAGGACACAAAGTCAGAAGCCCTTCAGATTCTGCAAGGGTTTGTTTGTGTGTGTGTGTGTGTGTGTAAAAAGGACACAAAGTCAGAAGCCCTCCAGAGATTCTGCAAGAGTTTGTGTGTGTGTGAAAACGACACGAATCATAAAACGTCTGGAGTTTCTGCAAGGGTGTGTGTGTTTGTGTGTATGTGTGTGTGTGTCAAAAGGACAGTATGTCAGAAGCCCTCTAGAGATTCTGCAAGGGTGAGTGTGTTGTGTTAAAAGGACACGAAGTCAGAAGCCCTCGAGGTTTTCTGGAAAGGTATGAGTTTGATAGTGTGGGAGTGTGTGTGTGTGTGTGTGTGTGTGTGTGTGTGTGTGTGTGTGTAATAAGGACACGAAATCAGAAGCCCTCTAGAGATTCTTCAAGGGTGTGTGTATGTGTGTGTGTTTGTGTAAATAGGACACAAAGTCAGAAGCCCTTCAGAGATTCTGCAAGTTTGTATGTGTGTGTGTGTGTAAAAAGGACACAAAATCAGAAGCCCTCCCGAGATTCTGCAAGTGTGTGTGTGTGTGTGTGTGTAAAAATCACACGAAGTCAGAAGCCCAGTATAGATTCTGCAAGGGTGTGTGCGTGTGCGTTGTTTTTGTAATAAGTACACCAAGTTAGAAGCCCTCCAGAGATTCTGCAAGAGTGTGTGTGTGTGTGTGTGTGTGTGTCTGTGAAAACGACATGAGTCATAAAACGTCTGGAGATTCTGCAAGGGTGTGTGTGTGTGTGTGTGTATGTGTGTTTGTGTCAAAAGGACACGAAATCAGAAGCCCTCTAGTGATTCTTCAAGGGTGTGTGTATGTGTCTGTGTTTGTGTAAAAAGGACACAAAGTCAGAAGCCCTCCAGAGATTCTGCAAGGGTGTATGTGTGTGTGTGCGTGTGTGTGTAAAAATCACACGAAGTCAGAAGCCCACTATTGATTCTGCAAGGGTGTGTGCGTGTGCGTTATGTTTGTAATAAGTACACCAAGTTAGAAGCCCTCCAGAGATTCTGCAAGAGTGTGTGTGTGTGTGTGTGTGTGTGTGTGTGTGTGTGAAAACGACACGAAGTCATAAAACGTCTGGAGATTCTGCAAGGGTGTTTGAGTGTGTGTGTATGTGTGTGTGTCAAAAGGACAGGATGTCAAAAGACCTCTAGAGATTCTGCAAGGGTGAGTGTGTTGAGTTAAAAGGACACGAAGTCAGAAGCCGTCTAGGTTTTCTGAAAAGGTATGAGTGTGAGAGTGAGGGTGTGTGTGTGTGTGTGTGTGTGTGTGTGTAATAAGGACACGAAATCTGAAGCAATCCAGAGATTCTACAAGTGTATTTGTGTTTGTGTTTAAAAAAGGACACGAAGTCAGAAGTCATCCAGAGATTTTGTAAGAAAATGAGTTTTTCGTTGTGTGTGTGTGTGTGTGTGTAAAAAGTACACGAAATCAGGAGCCCTCTAGAGATTCTTCAAGGTTGTGTGTATGTGTGTGTGTTTGTGTAAAAAGGACACAAAATCAGAAGCCCTTCAGATTCTGCAAGGGTATGTTTGTGTGTGTGTGTGTGTGTGTAAAAAGGACACAAAGTCAGAAGCCCTCCAGAGATTCTGCAAGGGTGTATGTGTGTGTGTGTGCGTGTGTGTAAAAATTACACGAAGTCAGAAGCCCACTCTTGATTCTGCAAGGGTGTGTGCGTGTGCATTGTGTTTGTAATAAGTACACCAAGTTAGAAGCCCTCCAGTGATTCTGCAAGAGTTTGTGTGTGTGTGAAAACGACACGAATCATAAAACATCTGGAGATTCTGCAAGGGTGTGTGTGTGTGTGTATGTGTGTGTGTGTCAAAAGGACAGTATGTCAGAAGCCCTCTAGAGATTCTGCAAGGGTGAGTGTGTTGTGTTAAAAGGACACGAAGTCAGAAGCCCTCTAGGTTTTTTGGAAAGATATGAGTGTGAGAGTGTGGGAGTGTGTGTGTGTGTGTGTGTGTGTGTGTAATAAGGACACGAAATCAGAAGCCCTCTAGAGATTCTTCAAGGGTGTGTGTATGTGTGTGTGTTTGTGTAAAAAGGATACAAAGTCAGAAGCCCTTCAGAGATTCTGCAAGGGTGTATGTGTATGTGTGTGTGTGTGTGTGTGTGTGTAAAAAGGACACAAAGTCAGAAGCCCTCCAGATATTCTGCAAGTATGTGTGTGTGTGTGTGTAAAAATCACACGAAGTCAGAAGCCCACTATTGATTCTGCAAGGGTGTGTACGTGTGCGTTGTGTTTGTAATAAGTACACCAAGTTAGAAGCCCTCCAGAGATTCTGCAAGAGTGTGTGTGTGTCTGTGAAAACGACACGAGTCATAAAACGTCTGGAGATTCTTCAAGGGTGTGTGTATGTGTGTGTGTTTGTGTAAAAAGGACACAAAGTCAGAAGCCCTCCAGAGATTCTGCTTGGGTGTATGTGTGTGTGTGCGTGTGTGTGTGTGTGTAAAAATCACACGAAGTCAGAAGCCCACTCTTGATTCTGCAAGGGTGTGTGCGTGTGCGTTGTGTTTGTAATAAGTACACCAAGTTAGAAACCCTCCAGAGATTCTGCAAGAGTTTTTGTGTTTGTGAAAACGACACGAATCATAAAAAGTCTGGAGATTCTGCAAGGGTGTGTGTGTGTGTATGTGTGTGTGTGTTAAAAGGACATTATATCAGAAGCCCTCTAGAGATTCTGCAAGGATGAGTGTGTTGTGTTAAAAGGACACGAAGTCAGAAGCCCTCTAGGTTTTCTGGAAAGGTATGAGTGTGAGAGTGAGGTAGTGTGTGTGTGTGTGTGTGTGTGTGTGTGTAATAAGGACACGAAATCAGAAGCCCTCTAGAGATTCTTCAAGGGTGTGTGTATGTGTGTGTGTGTAAATAGGACACAAAGTCAGAAGCCCTT
Organism: Tenrec ecaudatus; assembly: GCF_050624435.1. Taxonomy (NCBI): domain Eukaryota; kingdom Metazoa; phylum Chordata; class Mammalia; order Afrosoricida; family Tenrecidae; genus Tenrec; species Tenrec ecaudatus. Next base: position 245,407,253 of record NC_134531.1, read on the forward strand.
CATAGATTCTGCAAGGGTGTATGTGTGTGTTTGTGTGTGTGTGTGTGTGTAAAAAGGACACAAATTCAGAAGCCCTCCAGAGATTCTGCAAGTGTGTGTGTGTGTGTGTGTGTGTGTGTGTAAAAATCACACGAAGTCAGAAGCCCAGTATTGATTCTGCAAGGGTGTGTGCGTGTGCGTTGTTTTTGTAATAAGTACACCAAGTTAGAATCCCTCCAGAGATTCTGCAAGAGTGTGTGTGTGTGTGTGTGTGTGTGTGTCTGTGAAAACGACACGAGTCATAAAACGTCTGGAGATTCTTCAAGGGTGTGTGTGTGTGTGTGTATGTGTGTGTGTGTCAAAAGGACACGAAATCAGAAGCCCTCTAGTGATTCTTCAAGGGTGTGTGTATGTGTGTGTGTTTGTGTAAAAAGGACACAAAGTCAGAAGCCCTCCAGAGATTCTGCAAGGTTGTATGTGTGTGTGTACGTGTGTGTGTACGTGTGTGTGTGTGTGTGTGTGTAAAAATCACACGAAGTCAGAATCCCACTATTGATTCTGCAAGGTTGTGTGCGTGTGCGTTGCGTTTGTAATAAGTACACCAAATTAGAAGCCCTCCAGAGTTTCTGCAAGAGTGTGTGTGTGTGTGTGTGTGTGTGTGTGAAAACGACACGAAGTCATAAAACGTCTGGAGATTCTGCAAGGGTGTGTGTGTGTGTGTATGTGTGTGTGTGTCAAAAGGACAGGATGTCAAAAGCCCTCTAGAGATTCTGCAAGGGTGAGTGTGTTGTGTTAAAAGGACACGAAGTCAGAAGCCATCTAGGTTTTCTGAAAAGTTATGAGTGTGAGAGTTAGGGAGTGTGTGTGTGTGTGTGTAATATGGACACGAAATCTGAAGCAATCCAGAGATTCTACAAGTGTATGTGTGTTTGTGTTTAAAAAAGGACACGAAGTCAGAAGTCATCCAGAGATTTTGTAAGAAAATGAGTTTTTCGTTGTGTGTGTGTAAAAAGGACACGAAATCAGAAGCCCTCTAGAGATTCTTCAAGGGTGTGTGTATGTGTGTGTGTTTGTGTAAAAAGGACACAAAGTCAGAAGCCCTTCAGATTCTGCAAGGGTTTGTGTGTGTGTGTGTGTGTGTGTGTGTGTGTGTGTGTGTGTAAAAAGGACACAAAGTCAGAAGCCCTCCAGAGATTCTGCAAGAGTTTGTGTGTGTGTGAAAACGACACGAATCATAAAACGTCTGGAGATTCTGCAAGGGTGTGTGTGTTTGTGTGTATGTGTGTGTGTGTCAAAAGGACAGTATGTCAGAAGCCCTCTAGAGATTCTGCAAGGGTGAGTGTGTTGTGTTAAAAGGACACGAAGTCAGAATCCCTCTTGGTTTTCTGGAAAGGTATGAGTTTGATAGTGTGGGAGTGTGTGTGTGTGTGTGTGTGTGTGTGTGTGTGTGTAATAAGGACACGAAATCAGAAGCCCTCTAGAGATTCTTCAAGGGTGTGTGTATGTGTGTGTGTTTGTGTAAATAGGACACAAAGTCAGAAGCCCTTCAGAGATTCTGCAAGTTTGTATGTGTGTGTGTGTGTAAAAAGGACACAAAATCAGAAGCCCTCCAGAGATTCTGCAAGTGTGTGTGTGTGTGTGTAAAAATCTCACGAAGTCAGAAGCCCAGTATTGATTCTGCAAGGGTGTGTGCGTGTGCGTTGTTTTTGTAATAAGTACACCAAGTTAGAAGCCCTCCAGAGATTCTGCAAGAGTGTGTGTGTGTGTGTGTGTCTGTGAAAACGACACGAGTCATAAAACGTCTGGAGATTCTGCAAGGGTGTGTGTGTGTGTGTGTGTATGTGTGTTTGTGTCAAAAGGACACGAAATCAGAAGCCCTCTAGTGATTCTTCAAGGGTGTGTGTATGTGTGTGTGTTTGTGTTAAAAGGACACAAAGTCAGAAGCCCTCCAGAGATTCTGCAAGGGTGTATGTGTGTGTGTGCGTGTGTGTGTAAAAATCACACGAAGTCAGAAGCCCACTATTGATTCTGCAAGGGTGTGTGCGTGGGCGTTGTGTTTGTAATAAGTACACCAAGTTAGAAGCCCTCCAGAGATTCTGCAAGAGTGTGTGTGTGTGTGTGTGTGTGTGAAAACGACACGAAGTCATAAAACGTCTGGAGATTCTGCAAGGGTGTTTGTGTGTGTGTGTATGTGTGTGTGTGTCAAAAGGACAGGATGTCAAAAGACCTCTAGAGATTCTGCAAGTGTGAGTGTGTTGTGTTAAAAGGACACGAAGTCAGAAGCCGTCTAGGTTTTCTGAAAAGGTATGAGTGTGAGAGTGAGGGAGTGTGTGTGTGTGTGTGTGTGTGTGTGTGTAATAAGGACACGAAATCTGAAGCAATCCAGAGATTCTACAAGTGTATGTGTGTTTGTGTTTAAAAAAGGACACGATATCAGAAGTCATCCAGAGATTTTGTAAGAAAATGAGTTTTTCGTTGTGTGTGTGTGTGTATGTAAAAAGGACATGAAATCAGAAGCCCTCTAGAGATTCTTCAAGGGTGTGTGTATGTGTCTGTGTTTGTGTAAAAAGGACACAAAATCAGAAGCCCTTCAGATTCTGCAAGGGTATGTTTGTGTGTGTGTGTGTGTGTGTGTAAAAAGGACACAAAGTCAGAAGCCCTCCAGAGATTCTGCAAGGGTGTATGTGTGTGTGTGTGCATGTGTGTGTGTGTGTGTGTGTAAAAATTACACGAAGTCAGAAGCCCACTCTTGATTCTGCAAGGGTGTGTGCGTGTGCGTTGTGTTTGTAATAAGTACACCAAGTTAGAAGCCCTCCAGTGATTCTGCAAGAGTTTGTGTGTGTGTGAAAACGACACGAATCATAAAACGTCTGGAGATTCTGCAAGGGTGTGTGTGTGTATGTGTGTGTGTGTCAAAAGAACAGTATGTCAGAAGCCCTCTAGAGATTCTGCAAGGGTGAGTGTGTTGTGTTAAAAGGACACGAAGTCAGAAGCCCTCTAGGTTTTCTGGAAAGGTATGAGTGTGAGAGTGTGGGAGTGTGTGTGTGTGTGTGTGTGTGTGTAATAAGGACACGAAATCAGAAGCCCTCTAGAGATTATTCAAGGGTGTGTGTATGTGTGTGTGTTTGTGTAAAAAGGACACAAAGTCAGAAGCCCTTCAGAGATTCTGCAAGGGTGTATGTGTATGTGTGTGTGTGTGTGTGTGTAAAAAGGACACAAAGTCAGAAGCCCTCCAGATATTCTGCAAGTATGTGTGTGTGTGTGTGTAAAAATCACACGAAGTCAGAAGCCCACTATTGATTCTGCAAGGGTGTGTACGTGTGCGTGGTGTTTGTAATAAGTACACCAAGTTAGAAGCCCTCCAGAGATTCTGAAAGAGTGTGTGTGTGGGTGTGTGTGTGTGTGAAAACGACACGAAGTCATAAAACGTCTGGAGATTCTGCAAGGGTGAGTGTGTTGTGTTAATAGGACACGAAATCAGAAGCCGTCTAGGTTTTCTGAAAAGGTATGAGTGTGAGATTGAGGGAGTGTGTGTGTGTGTGTGTGTGTGTGTGTGTAATAAGGACACGAAATCTGAAGCAATCCAGAGATTCTACAAGTGTATGTGTGTTTGTGTTTAAAAAAGGACACGAAGTCAGAAGTCATCCAGAGATTTTGTAAGAAATGAGTTTTTCGTTGTGTGTGTGTGTGTGTGTAAAAAGGACACGAAGTCAGAAGCCCTCTAGAGATTCTTCAAGGGTGTGTGTATGTGTGTGTGTTTGTGTCAAAAGGACACAAAGTCAGAAGCCCTCCAGAGATTCTGCAAGGGTGTATGTGTGTGTGTGCGTGTGTGTGTGTGTGTAAAAATCACACGAAGTCAGAAGCCCACTCTTGATTCTGCAAGGGTGTGTGCGTGTGCGTTGTGTTTGTAATAAGTACACCAAGTTAGAAGCCCTCCAGAGATTCTGCAAGAGTTTGTGTGTGTGAGAAAACGACACGAATCATAAAAAGTCTGGAGATTCTGCAAGGGTGTGTGTGTGTGTATGTGTGTGTGTGTCAAAAGGACATTATATCAGAAGCCCTCTAGAGATTCTGCAAGGGTGAGTGTGTTGTGTTAAAAGGACACGAAGTCAGAAGCCCTCTAGGTTTTCTGGAAAGGTATGAGTGTGAGAGTGAGGGAGTGTGTGTGTGTGTGTGTGTGTGTGTAATAAGGACACGAAATCAGAAGCCCTCTAGAGATTCTTCAAGGGTGTGTGTATGTGTGTGTGTGTAAATAGGACACAAAGTCAGAAGCCCTTCATAGATTCTGCAAGGGTGTATGTGTGTGTGTGTGTGTGTGTAAAAAGGACACAAATTCAGAAGCCCTCCAGAGATTATGCAAGTGTGTTTGTGTGTGTGTGTGTAAAAATCACACGAAGTCAGAAGCCCATTATTGATTCTGCAAGGGTGTGTGCGTGTGCGTTGTTTTTGTAATAAGTACACCAAGTTAGAATCCCTCCAGAGATTCTGCAAGAGTGTGTGTGTGTGTGTGTGTCTGTGAAAACGACATGAGTCATAAAACGTCTGGAGATTCTGCAAGGGTGTGTGTGTGTGTGTGTATGTGTGTGGGTGTCAAAAGGACACGAAATCAGAAGCCCTCTAGTGATTCTTCAAGGGTGTGTGTATGTGTGTGTGTTTGTGTAAATAGGACACAAAGTCAGAAGCCCTCCAGAGATTCTGCAAGGGTGTATGTGTGTGTGTACGTGTGTGTGTACGTGTGTGTGTGTGTGTGTGTGTAAAAATCACACGAAGTCAGAAGCCCACTATTGATTCTGCAAGGTTGTGTGCGTGTGCGTTGTGTTTGTAATAAGTACACCAAGTTAGAAGCCCTCCAGAGTTTCTGCAAGAGTGTGTGTGTGTGTGTGTGTGTGTGTGAAAACGACACGAAGTCATAAAACGTCTGGAGATTCTGCAAGGGTGTGTGTGTGTATGTGTGTGTGTGTCAAAAGAACAGTATGTCAGAAGCCCTCTAGAGATTCTGCAAGGGTGAGTGTGTTGTGTTAAAAGGACACGAAGTCAGAAGCCCTCTAGGTTTTCTGGAAAGGTATGAGTGTGAGAGTGCGGGAGTGTGTGTGTGTGTGTGTGTGTGTGTGTGTAATAAGGACACGAAATCAGAAGCCCTCTAGAGATTCTTCAAGGGTGTGTGTATGTGTGTGTGTTTGTGTAAAAAGGACACAAAGTCAGAAGCCCTTCAGAGATTCTGCAAGGGTGTATGTGTATGTGTGTGTGTGTGTGTGTGTGTGTGTAAAAAGTACACAAAGTCAGAAGCCCTCCAGATATTCTGCAAGTATATGTGTGTGTGTGTGTAAAAATCACACGAAGTCAGAAGCCCACTATTGATTCTGCAAGGGTGTGTACGTGTGCGTTGTGTTTGTAATAAGTACACCAAGTTAGAAGCCCTCCAGAGATTCTGAAAGAGTGTGTGTGTGGGTGTGTGTGTGTGTGAAAACGACACGAAGTCATAAAACGTCTGGAGATTCTGCAAGGGTGTGTGTGTGTGTGTGTATGTGTGTGTCAAAAGTACAGGATGTCAAAAGCCCTCTAGAGATTCTGCAAGGGTGAGTGTGTTGTGTTAATAGGACACGAAATCAGAAGCCGTCTAGGTTTTCTGAAAAGGTATGAGTGTGAGAGTGAGGGAGTGTGTGTGTGTGTGTGTGTGTGTAATAAGGACACGAAATCTGAAGCAATCCAGAGATTCTACAAGTGTATGTGTGTTTGTGTTTAAAAAAGTACACGAAGTCAGAAGTCATCCAGAGATTTTGTAAGAAAATGAGTTTTTCGTTGTGTGTGTGTGTGTGTGTAAAAAGGACACGAAGTCAGAAGCCCTCTAGAGATTCTTCAAGGGTGTGTGTATGTGTGTGTGTTTGTGTCAAAAGGACACAAAGTCAGAAGCCCTCCAGAGATTCTGCAAGGGTGTATGTGTGTGTGTGCGTGTGTGTGAGTGTGTAAAAATCACACGAAGTCAGAAGCCCACTCTTGATTCTGCAAGGGTGTGTGCGTGTGCGTTGTGTTTGTAATAAGTACACCAAGTTAGAAGCCCTCCAGAGATTCTGCAAGAGTTTGTGTGTGTGAGAAAACGACACGAATCATAAAAAGTCTGGAGATTCTGCAAGGGTGTGTGTGTGTGTATGTGTGTGTGTGTCAAAAGGACATTATATCAGAAGCCCTCTAGAGATTCTGCAAGGGTGAGTGTGTTGTGTTAAAAGGACACGAAGTCAGAAGCCCTCTAGGTTTTCTGGAAAGGTATGAGTGTGAGAGTGAGGGAGTGTGTGTGTGTGTGTGTGTGTGTGTGTAATAAGGACACGAAATCAGAAGCCCTCTAGAGATTCTTCAAGGGTGTGTGTATGTGTGTGTGTGTAAATAGGACACAAAGTCAGAAGCCCTTCATAGATTCTGCAAGGGTGTATGTGTGTGTGTGTGTGTGTGTGTAAAAAGGACACAAATTCAGAAGCCCTCCAGAGATTCTGCAAGTGTGTGTGTGTGTGTGTGTAAAAATCACACGAAGTCAGAAGCCCAGTATTGATTCTGCAAGGGTGTGTGCGTGTGCGTTGTTTTTGTAATAAGTACACCAAGTTAGAATCCCTCCAGAGATTCTGCAAGAGTGTGTGTGTGTGTGTGTGTGTCTGGGAAAACGACACGAGTCATAAAACGTCTGGAGATTCTGCAAGGGTGTGTGTGTGTGTGTGTATGTGTGTGGGTGTCAAAAGGACACGAAATCAGAAGCCCTCTAGTGATTCTTCAAGGGTGTGTGTATGTGTGTGTGTTTGTGTAAATAGGACACAAAGTCAGAAGCCCTCCAGAGATTCTGCAAGGGTGTATGTGTGTGTGTACGTGTGTGTGTACGTGTGTGTGTGTGTGTGTGTGTAAAAATCACACGAAGTCAGAAGCCCACTATTGATTCTGCAAGGTTGTGTGCGTGTGCGTTGTGTTTGTAATAAGTACACCAAGTTAGAAGCCCTCCAGAGTTTCTGCAAGAGTGTGTGTGTGTGTGTGTGTGTGTGTGAAAACGACACGAAGTCATAAAACGTCTGGAGATTCTGCAAGGGTGTGTGTGTGTGTGTGTGTATGTGTGTGTGTGTCAAAAGGACAGGATGTCAAAAGCCCTCTAGAGATTCTGCAAGGGTGAGTGTGTTGTGTTAAAAGGACACGAAGTCAGAAGCCGTCTAGGTTTTCTGAAAAGGTATGAGTGTGAGAGTAAGGGAGTGTGTGTGTGTGTGTGTGTGTGTGTGTAATATGGACACGAAATCTGAAGCAATCCAGAGATTCTACAAGTGTATGTGTGTTTGTGTTTAAAAAAGGACACGAAGTCAGAAGTCATCCAGAGATTTTGTAAGAAAATGAGTTTTTCGTTGTGTGTGTGTGTGTGTGTGTGTGTGTGTGTGTAAAAAGGACACGAAATCAGGAGCCCTCTAGAGATTCTTCAAGGGTGTGTGTATGTGTGTGTGTTTGTGTAAAAAGGACACAAAGTCAGAAGCCCTTCAGATTCTGCAAGGGTTTGTTTGTGTGTGTGTGTGTGTGTGTAAAAAGGACACAAAGTCAGAAGCCCTCCAGAGATTCTGCAAGAGTTTGTGTGTGTGTGAAAACGACACGAATCATAAAACGTCTGGAGATTCTGCAAGGGTGTGTGTGTTTGTGTGTATGTGTGTGTGTGTCAAAAGGACAGTATTTCAGAAGCCCTCTAGAGATTCTGCAAGGGTGAGTGTGTTGTGTTAAAAGGACACGAAGTCAGAAGCCCTCTAGGTTTTCTGGAAAGGTATGAGTTTGATAGTGTGTGAGTGTGTGTGTGTGTGTGTGTGTGTGTGTAATAAGGACACGAAATCAGAAGACCTCTAGAGATTCTTCAAGGGTGTGTGTATGTGTGTGTGTTTGTGTAAATAGGACACAAAGTCAGAAGCCCTTCAGAGATTCTGCAAGTTTGTATGTGTGTGTGTGTGTGTAAAAAGGACACAAAATCAGAAGCCCTCCAGAGATTCTGCAAGTGTGTGTGTGTGTGTGTGTAAAAATCACACGAAGTCAGAAGCCCAGTATTGATTCTGCAAGGGTGTGTGCGTGTGCGTTGTTTTTGTAATAAGTACACCA
>NC_134531.1:245420328-245422828 GCF_050624435.1 Tenrec ecaudatus
ACAAAATCAGAAGCCCTCCAGAGATTCTGCAAGTGTGTGTGTGTGTGTGTGTAAAAATCACACGAAGTCAGAAGCCCAGTATTGATTCTGCAAGGGTGTGTGCGTGTGCGTTGTTTTTGTAATAAGTACACCAAGTTAGAAGCCCTCCAGAGATTCTGCAAGAGTGTGTGTGTGTGTGTGTGTGTGTGTCTGTGAAAACGACATGAGTCATAAAACGTCTGGAGATTCTGCAAGGGTGTGTGTGTGTGTGTGTGTATGTGTGTTTGTGTCAAAAGGACACGAAATCAGAAGCCCTCTAGTGATTCTTCAAGGGTGTGTGTATGTGTCTGTGTTTGTGTAAAAAGGACACAAAGTCAGAAGCCCTCCAGAGATTCTGCAAGGGTGTATGTGTGTGTGTGCGTGTGTGTGTAAAAATCACACGAAGTCAGAAGCCCACTATTGATTCTGCAAGGGTGTGTGCGTGTGCGTTATGTTTGTAATAAGTACACCAAGTTAGAAGCCCTCCAGAGATTCTGCAAGAGTGTGTGTGTGTGTGTGTGTGTGTGTGAAAACGACACGAAGTCATAAAACGTCTGGAGATTCTGCAAGGGTGTTTGAGTGTGTGTGTATGTGTGTGTGTGTCAAAAGGACAGGATGTCAAAAGACCTCTAGAGATTCTGCAAGGGTGAGTGTGTTGTGTTAAAAGGACACGAAGTCAGAAGCCGTCTAGGTTTTCTGAAAAGGTATGAGTGTGAGAGTGAGGGAGTGTGTGTGTGTGTGTGTGTAATAAGGACACGAAATCTGAAGCAATCCAGAGATTCTACAAGTGTATGTGTGTTTGTGTTTAAAAAAGGACACGAAGTCAGAAGTCATCCAGAGATTTTGTAAGAAAATGAGTTTTTCGTTGTGTGTGTGTGTGTGTAAAAAGTACACGAAATCAGAAGCCCTCTAGAGATTCTTCAAGGTTGTGTGTATGTGTGTGTGTTTGTGTAAAAAGGACACAAAATCAGAAGCCCTTCAGATTCTGCAAGGGTATGTTTGTGTGTGTGTGTGTGTGTAAAAAGGACACAAAGTCAGAAGCCCTCCAGAGATTCTGCAAGGGTGTATGTGTGTGTGTGTGCGTGTGTGTGTGTGTGTGTGTAAAAATTACACGAAGTCAGAAGCCCACTCTTGATTCTGCAAGGGTGTGTGCGTGTGCGTTGTGTTTGTAATAAATACACCAAGTTAGAAGCCCTCCAGTGATTCTGCAAGAGTTTGTGTGTGTGTGAAAACGACACGAATCATAAAACGTCTGGAGATTCTGCAAGGGTGTGTGTGTGTGTGTATGTGTGTGTGTGTCAAAAGGACAGTATGTCAGAAGCCCTCTAGAGATTCTGCAAGGGTGAGTGTGTTGTGTTAAAAGGACACGAAGTCAGAAGCCCTCTAGGTTTTCTGGAAAGATATGAGTGTGAGAGTGTGGGAGTGTGTGTGTGTGTGTGTGTGTGTGTAAAAAGGACACAAATTCAGAAGCCCTCCAGAGATTCTGCAAGTGTGTGTGTGTGTGTGTGTGTGTGTGTAAAAATCACACGAAGTCAGAAGCCCAGTATTGATTCTGCAAGGGTGTGTGCGTGTGCGTTGTTTTTGTAATAAGTACACCAAGTTAGAATCCCTCCAGAGATTCTGCAAGAGTGTGTGTGTGTGTGTCTGTGAAAACGACACGAGTCATAAAACGTCTGGAGATTCTGCAAGGGTGTGTGTGTGTGTGTGTATGTGTGTGGGTGTCAAAAGGACACGAAATCAGAAGCCCTCTAGTGATTCTTCAAGGGTGTGTGTATGTGTGTGTGTTTGTGTAAATAGGACACAAAGTCAGAAGCCCTCCAGAGATTCTGCAAGGGTGTATGTGTGTGTGTACGTGTGTGTGTACGTGTGTGTGTGTGTGTGTGTGTGTAAAAATCACACGAAGTCAGAAGCCCACTATTGATTCTGCAAGGTTGTGTGCGTGTGCGTTGTGTTTGTAATAAGTACACCAAGTTAGAAGCCCTCCAGAGATTCTGCAAGAGTGTGTGTGTGTGTGTGTGTGTGTGTGTGTGTGTGTGAAAACGACACGAAGTCATAAAACGTCTGGAGATTCTGCAAGGGTGTGTGTGTGTGTGTGTGTATGTGTGTGTGTGTCAAAAGGACAGGATGTCAAAAGCCCTCTAGAGATTCTGCAAGGGTGAGTGTGTTGTGTTAAAAGGACACGAAGTCAGAAGCCGTCTAGGTTTTCTGAAAAGGTATGAGTGTGAGAGTAAGGGAGTGTGTGTGTGTGTGTGTGTGTGTGTAATATGGACACGAAATCTGAAGCAATCCAGAGATTCTACAAGTGTATGTGTGTTTGTGTTTAAAAAAGGACACGAAGTCAGAAGTCATCCAGAGATTTTGTAAGAAAATGAGTTTTTCGTTGTGTGTGTGTGTGTGTGTGTGTGTAAAAAGGACACGAAATCAGAAGCCCTCTAGAGATTCTTCAAGGGTGTATGTATGTGTGTGTGTTTGTGTAAAAAGG
>NC_134531.1:245427828-245430328 GCF_050624435.1 Tenrec ecaudatus
TGTGTGTGTGTGTGTATGTGTGTTTGTGTCAAAAGGACACGAAATCAGAAGCCCTCTAGTGATTCTTCAAGGGTGTGTGTATGTGTGTGTGTTTGTGTAAAAAGGACACAAAGTCAGAAGCCCTCCAGAGATTCTGCAAGGGTGTATGTGTGTGTGTGCGTGTGTGTGTAAAAATCACACGAAGTCAGAAGCCCACTATTGATTCTGCAAGGGTGTGTGCGTGTGCGTTGTGTTTGTAATAAGTACACCAAGTTAGAAGCCCTCCAGAGATTCTGCAAGAGTGTGTGTGTGTGTGTGTGTGTGTGTGTGAAAACGACACGAAGTCATAAAACGTCTGGAGATTCTGCAAGGGAGTTTGTGTGTGTGTGTATGTGTGTGTGTGTCAAAAGGACAGGATGTCAAAAGACCTCTAGAGATTCTGCAATTGTGAGTGTGTTGTGTTAAAAGGACACGAAGTCAGAAGCCGTCTAGGTTTTCTGAAAAGGTATGAGTGTGAGAGTGAGGGAGTGTGTGTGTGTGTGTCTGTGTGTGTGTAATAAGGACACGAAATCTGAAGCAATCCAGAGATTCTACAAGTGTATGTGTGTTTGTGTTTAAAAAAGGACACGAAGTCAGAAGTCATCCAGAGATTTTGTAAGAAAATGAGTTTTTCGTTGTGTGTGTGTGTGTGTGTGTGTAAAAAGGACACGAAATCAGAAGCCCTCTAGAGATTCTTCAAGGTTGTGTGTATGTGTCTGTGTTTGTGTAAAAAGGACACAAAATCAGAAGCCCTTCAGATTCTACAAGGGTATGTTTGTGTGTGTGTGTGTGTGTGTAAAAAGGACACAAAGTCAGAAGCCCTCCAGAGATTCTGCAAGGGTGTATGTGTGTGTGTGTGCATGTGTGTGTGTGTGTGTGTAAAAATTACACGAAGTCAGAAGCCCACTCTTGATTCTGCAAGGGTGTGTGCGTGTGCGTTGTGTTTGTAATAAGTACACCAAGTTAGAAGCCCTCTAGTGATTCTGCAAGAGTTTGTGTGTGTGTGAAAACGACACGAATCATAAAACGTCTGGAGATTCTGCAAGGGTGTGTGTGCGTGTGTATGTGTGTGTGTGTCAAAAGAACAGTATGTCAGAAGCCCTCTAGAGATTCTGCAAGGGTGAGTGTGTTGTGTTAAAAGGACACGAAGTCAGAAGCCCTCTAGGTTTTCTGGAAAGATATGAGTGTGAGAGTGTGGGAGTGTGTGTGTGTGTGTGTGTGTGTGTGTGTAATAAGGACACGAAATCAGAAGCCCTCTAGAGATTCTTCAAGGGTGTGTGTATGTGTGTGTGTTTGTGTAAAAAGGACACAAAGTCAGAAGCCCTTCAGAGATTCTGCAAGGGTGTATGTGTATGTGTGTGTATGTGTGTGTGTGTGTGTGTGTAAAAAGGACACAAAGTCAGAAGCCCTCCAGATATTCTGCAAGTATGTGTGTGTGTGTGTGTGTAAAAATCACACGAAGTCAGAAGCCCACTATTGATTCTGCAAGGGTGTGTACGTGTGCGTTGTGTTTGTAATAAGTACACCAAGTTAGAAGCCCTCCAGAGATTCTGAAAGAGTGTGTGTGTGTGTGTGTGTGTGAAAACGACACGAAGTCATAAAACGTCTGGAGATTCTGCAAGGGTGTGTGTGTGTGTGTGTGTATGTGTGTGTCAAAAGTACAGGATGTCAAAAGCCCTCTAGAGATTCTGCAAGGGTGAGTGTGTTGTGTTAATAGGACACGAAGTCAGAAGCCGTCTACGTTTTCTGAAAAGGTATGAGTGTGAGAGTGAGGGAGTGTGTGTGTGTGTGTGTGTGTGTGTGTGTAATAAGGACACGAAATCTGAAGCAATCCAGAGATTCTACAAGTGTATGTGTGTTTGTGTTTAAAAAAGGACACGAAGTCAGAAGTCATCCAGAGATTTTGTAAGAAAATGAGTTTTTCGTTGTGTGTGTGTGTGTGTGTAAAAAGGACACGAAATCAGAAGCCCTCTAGAGATTCTTCAAGGGTGTGTGTATGTGTGTGTGTTTGTGTAAAAAGGACACAAAGTCAGAAGCCCTCCAGAGATTCTGCAAGGGTGTATGTGTGTGTGTGCGTGTGTGTGTAAAAATCACACGAAGTCAGAAGCCCACTCTTGATTCTGCAAGGGTGTGTGCGTGTGCGTTGTGTTTGTAATAAGTACACCAAGTTAGAAGCCCTCCAGAGATTCTGCAAGAGTTTGTGTGTGTGTGAAAACGACACGAATCATAAAATGTCTGGAGATTCTGCAAGGGTGTGTGTGTGTGTGTGTATGTTTGTGTGTGTCAAAAGGACAGTATGTCAGAAGCCCTCTAGAGATTCTGCAAGGGTGAGTGTGTTGTGTTAAAAGGACACGAGTCAGAAGCCCTCTAGGTTTTCTGAAAAGGTATGAGTGTGAGAGTGAGGGAGTGTGTGTGTGTGTGTAATATGGACACGAAATCTGAAGCAATCCAGAGATTCTACAAGTGTATGTGTGTTTGTGTG
>NC_134531.1:245445328-245488594 GCF_050624435.1 Tenrec ecaudatus
GTGTGTTGTGTTAAAAGGACATGAAGTCAGAAGCCCTCTAGGTTTTCTGGAAAGGTATGAGTGTGAGGGTGATTGAGTGTGTGTGTGTGTGTGTGTGTGTGTGTAATAAGGACACGAAATCAGAAGCCCTCTAGAGATTTTTCAAGGGTTTGTGTATGTGTGTGTGTTTGTGTAAAAAGGACACAAAGTCAGAAGCCCTTCAGAGATTCTGAAAGGGTGTGTGTGTATGTAAAAAGGACACAAAGTCAGAAGCCCTCCAGAGATTCTGCAAGTGTGTGTGTGTGTGTGTGTGTGAAAACGACACGAAGTCATAAAACGTCTGGAGATTCTGCAATGGTGTGTGTATGTGTGTGTATGTGTGTGTGTGTGTGTGTGTCAAAAAGACAGGATGTCAAAAGCCCTCTAGAAATTCTGCAAGGGTGAGTGTGTTGTGTTAAAAGAACACGAAGTCAGAAGCCCTCTAGGTTTTCTGAAAAGGTATGAGTGTGAGAGTGAGGGAGTGTGTGTGTGTGTGTGTGTAATAAGGACACGAAATCTGAAGCAATCCAGAGATTCTACAAGTGTATGTGTGTTTGTGTGTGTTTAAAAAAGGACACGAAGTCAGAAGGACTGCAGAGATTTTGTAAGAGAATGAGTTTGGGTTGTGAGTGTGTGTGTGTGTGTGTGTGTAATAAGGACACGAAATCAGAAGCCCTCTAGAGATTCTTCAAGGGTGTGTGTATGTGTGTGTGTTTGTGTAAAAAGGACACAAAGTCAGAAGCCCTCCAGAGATTCTGCAAGGGTGTATGTGTGTGTGTGCCTGTGTGTGTGTGTGTGTGTGTGTAAAAATCACACGAAGTCAGAAGCCCAATATTGACTCTGCAAGGGTGTGTGTGTGTGCGTTGTGTTTGTAATAAGTACACCAAGTTAGAAGCCCTCCCGAGATTCTTCAAGAGTGTATGTGTGTGTGTGTGTGTGTGTGTATGTGTGTGTGTGTCAAAAGGACAGGATGTCAAAAGCCCTCTAGAGATTCTGCAAGGGTGAGTGTGTTGTGTTAAAAGGACACGAAGTCAGAAGCCGTCTACGTTTTCTGAAAATGTATGAGTGTGAGAGTGAGGGAGTGTGTGTGTAATAAGGACACAAAATCTGAAGCAATCAAGAGATTCTACAAGTGTATGTGTGTTTGTGTTTAAAAAAGGACACGAAGTCAGAAGTCATCCAGAGATTTTGTAAGAAAATGAGTTTTTCTTTGTGTGTGTGTGTGTGTGTAAAAAGGACACGAAATCAGAAGCCCTCTAGAGATTCTTCAAGGGTGTGTGTATGTGTGTGTGTTTGTGTAAAAAGTACACAAAGTCAGAAGCCCTCCAGAGATTCTGCAAGGGTGTATGTGTGTGTGTGCCTGTGTGTGTGTGTGTGTGTAAAAATCACACGAAGTCAGAAGCCCAATATTGATTCTGCAAGGGTGTGTGCGTGTGCGTTGTGTTTGTAATAAGTACACCAAGTTAGTAGCCCTCCCGATATTTTCAAGAGTGTATGTGTGTGTGTGTGTGTGTGTGTGTGTGAAAACGACACGAAGTCATAAAACGTCTGGAGATTCTGCAAGGGTGTATGTGTGTGTGTGTGTGTATGTGTGTGTGTGTCAAAAGGACAGGATGTCAAAAGCCCTCTAGAGATTCTGCAAGGGTGAGTGTGTTGTGTTAAAAGGACACGAAGTCAGAAGCCATCTAGGTTTTCTGAAAAGGTATGAGTGTGAGAGTGAGGGAGTGTGTGTGTGTGTAATAAGGACACGAAATCTGAAGCAATCCAGAGATTCTACAAGTGTATGTGTGTTTGTGTGTGTGTGTTTAAAAAAGGACCCGAAGTCAGAAGGACTGCAGAGATTTGGTAAGAGAATGAGTTTGGGTTGTGAGTGTGTGTGTGTGTGTGTAATAAGGACGCGAAATCAGAAGCCCTCTAGAGATTCTTCAAGGGTGTGTGTATGTGTGTGTGTTTGTGTAAAAAGGACACAAAGTCAGAATCCCTCCATTTACTGCCACAGTCACTCCAGAGGCTGCCTTGGCACAATCAGGACTCCAGAAACAACATCATGCTGCTGTACCAGCAGTCTCTGGGGCCTATGTCCACTTCCCTCCTCCACCACTGGTGTCAGTCCCCACCCACCCCACACACACACTTGGTGTCCTGACTGAGGCATGGAGGTCAAGGCTCAGTGGATGTCTTCCTCGCCATCCTTTACTGTTTAGTTCAGTAAACAGTAAACCCTGGCCCACCAGGGGTGTTCTTTTAAGCACATGAGAATTTACTCTAGCGGATCAACTAATCATATTTTGGGGGGCCCTCCTGCCTTCTTCTATAATCTGGTGCCCAGGAAATAAAACCCTGTGTTAGAAGCACAGAGGAAACACTGACCACTATTGAACTGGTTTCCCTTATCAAGACAGGTGATGTCTAATCTCCGTGCACATCCTGATTTCCCAGGAGTCTCTAGGGGAAGGGAAGGCTGCTCCCAGTTGTGACTTTCTTTGCAGCACTCAGTCCTTAGAAGCCACTCTCTCCGGAGAACATTCCTAGAGCACGTGCACGCGTGTGTGTGTGTGTGTGTGCGTGTGTGTGAAGATCACCAGCCTGGGGTCATGTTTCCTGAGAACATTCCTAGAGTGTGCGCGTGAGTGTGTGTGTGAAAACCACCAGCCTGGGATCATGTTTCCTGAGAACATTCCTAGAGCGTGTGTGTGTGTGTGCGTGTGTGTGTGTGTGTGTGTGTGTGTGAAGACCACCAGCCTGGGGTCATGTTTGCTGAGAACATTCCTAGAGCATGTATGTGTGTGTGTGCGCACGCGTGTGTGTGCATGTGAAGACCACCAGCCTGGGGTCATGTTTTGTGAGAACATTCCTAGAGCGCGGACGCGTGTGTGTATGCATGTGTGAAGCCCAAAAGCCTGGGGTCATGTTTCCTGAGTCCTGGCACCCTGTTATTGACTCATCCCCACTCTACCCCACCCTGGCTATCAACTCATCCTTCCCCCAGTCAGGAGATGGAAATCAAGTAAAATAACAGTTTGTCGCCCCACTAAAGATAGTATTGAGAAAGTAACCTTCCCTGCTTGAAAGCTGTGCCTTTGCTATCCAACCCAGTGCTCTCTGTAGGAGATAAAGTTCTGCTGTGGGGGCAGCTAGCTAAAGCTGGGGTGAAGCACCTGGCCGATTCCCCTTTGTAAGCCTGTGTTAGCTCCGCTTGTGTCTTGCGTCATTTCTGGGGATCCTCATGCTCTTTGGCCCCCTTTGCTACGTCCAACGCTTCATATTCTTCTTCACTGTATCCTTCCCTACCCTGTGTCCATGGTGCCTAACCATTAGTGGTTATTACACAGACGCTCATCCTGTACCACTCAGCCTAAGCTGTTGCTCCTTCTCCGGGTTTATATACAGAGGAAGGCATGTGAGCTGTGAACCGGATTTTCCCTTGGTGCAGTGGGTGAGCAGAGTCCCCCGCTGGCAGCCTCCCTAGCAGTTCCCACCCACATGTGTCAGACCTGGGACTTCCATCCTGGAGGTTACCCTAGGCTGGGAGAGAGGCAAAGGTAGCAAAAGATGTCATTTCACATTTTGTGACAGGTGTATTGAGGCGGAACCTCCATGCCAAACTTGGCAGCCTTCATCAAATGCACATGTGGGACTTAGACAGGCCGCCACATGTCTCATGCCTGCTTGGTACCATGAGACGCTACTTTGGTCTAAACCTCTTCTGGACCCTCGATGGAATTTCTTGGCTGGATTGCGCCTCTCAAAACCTATCAACTGCAGCCACATAACGTTGAAGACAAAGTAATGGCACCAGGGAACATTCTTCACTGTGTTGGGACCTTCTGAGGTTTTCACAGTAGGGGTGTTACCATAAATCATAAGAGGTGCAAAATGAAGAACTTGGGATGGAAGTGGGTGGGAAACACTGCTGAAAACCTCCTCCAGAGCCCTGCCCTTTGAGAAGTCAGAGCTAGCACTCAGAGAAGGAGACGCAGTATCTAACATAGTTAAAGGTATATTATGCCAACCTCGTCAATGAACTCATGTGGGGTTAATTGAAGGGCAGGGAGATCAATGGCTCTGTGAGCCTAGCCTTTCTGGTCTCTTGCTCTCTGATAGTGCCACCAGGGTGGATATGCATTTGTTAGGTCCCTAAAGCAGCTGGAAAGACTCATTTCCTGGGAGATCCCTGAGGAGAAGCCGCATGGACCTACCCTGTTGCAGCCCTGGTTTCTGCAGCAGCCTCATGGAGAACCTGCCAGCGCACGGACTACAATTTCCTCCTGCAGTCATTGTCTCCCCGTGTGTTTTTGGATTGTGAGGAGGACTTTGTAGATTGGTGTCAGACACATGGGATACTATTGGACTGGTGGTCTTCGATTGAACTGGGTTGGGATGCTTTTCAATGTTCACTTAACCTTTATATAAAACTCATAAAATATGAGTGTGTGAATTTTGTTTCTCTAGTCTACACAGACTAACACACATGACACCCCCTCTAGATCCCGCCATGCAGCACAGAAGTCACACTTTAATGTAGGAGGGGGAAAATCTCTATTATGGAACAATGAATATCATGGCTGAGAGAAGCCATTAGCCTGTGCAGAACAGGCTAAAGTGGCTGGCATGGATACTTTCCTACTAATCAGAGCAGAAGAAGCGTCTTCTAATTTGCCAGATAAGACATATTCTCGAAGACAGTGACGTGGGCAGTGGTAAGGGTAACTGGAGTAAGCCCACCTCCTCCGCCTCTGCTGCTGCAAGCTGACTGGGCACACAAACACCCTGGGGGGCAATGCCTGAGTGTGGCTTCTGATATTGAATCCCCTGAACGGACAGAAATTTGTGAATACATCCCTGATACAGGTGCTCGTGGTGGGAAGGCTCTGGCAGTCAGGTATCGCCTGGTGGAGGCAGGGTCTCACACTTGCCACTCTCCTGTGTTCTACAAAGAAAGGAGCCCTGCAGCTGGAGGAACATCCATTAACTGAGGCCTGCGCTTCTTTTCGTGGACATAACGTTGACGCAAGATACTCCTGATGACAGCCTGGTGTCCCCTCTAGGACTTGGCCAACATCTGTCGTGAGCACCTGAGCCTCCGTGACCTTGTTAGGAGACACTGGTTGTCTTTGAAGGGGCCCAAGGCTGTGACCACAGGGTAATACGGGCTTTCCTTTTTGCAAAGGATCACCGTGTCCTGTAGATTTTTTGCTGGAGCAAATCCACTGGACAAAGTGCTTCCTCCATTTTTTGCTGTGGCCCTCAGGAGGAAGCTGTCCCTTCTCTGGTGGGAGCTGTGAGGACTTGATCTCAAGGCACTCAGCCAATGCCTTGTTTTGCACAGGCTGGCTTAACCCACAGACTTGGGAGATGCCTCTTCCCGCTAATCCTTTTCCATGCTCTTCTGGATTGGGCCATTTATGAGTCTCCCTCTTGTCAGTGGGAACAGCATCCTTCCTTCTCCTTGTCGAGGGGTCCTGAAGGTTGGGGCTTTTGAGCTTCTGCTGCCCCATGTAACTTGCTCTAGCCACCACGAAGCCACTTGGCCCTTGACATATTGGCTTATCCCCAGTGAACAAATGCTGGGGGCGGCAATGGACCACCTGAGAAGGCAAAACATTGGTGGCAGTGAGCACATCAGTGGTGCAGTCCTGAAGGAGCCCGTCAACAGGACAGCATGGAGAACCATCCTCTGCCTCTACGTCCACCTGGAGCTTAATCTCACTGCACACTCGTGCTGTAAGGCTTGGCTTTTCAGGAACTGGAGCACACTTTCCAGGTAGCAGGAAACTTTTACTACATCCTAGAGCCTCGAAGCACCCCCGGTCCACATCATTGGTTTGAGATTTTGCCAGCACACTGGTTTTGAAAGTGTCTCTATCGTCTAGCTCTATTGAAGAGGACTTCTTGACCACCACCAATCCTGTCTCTTTGGCTCTTGAAGATGGACATTCAGAGTTCACTTCCAATCTGGGGCCTCCTGGGGCACAAATAGCACCCTCTTTCCTTGACCCCTTGCTGGTCAGTACTGGATTTGAGGTTTGCTCTAGGCTCTCTCTCTGGACACTTTCATTCTGGAAGGTTCTGCCAAGGATACTGGGCATGAAGGCTGGAAACGGCTGCCTGAGGGCCAATGAGCATCCACTGTCATTATCAAGTGGGGGGTAGGCTGGGGTTCCCTGAACAGGCTCCTCTGTAGGGGAGCAATCAGCAAAAGGACTCTCCAGGGTAGGGCTTGATTTCTTTGTGGTCACTCTCTCTCCCCAGTCTGCCTGACAGGGTTCTCCCAGGACCTTGGCAGCCTCAGTTACTAGGTTAGTTCAATACTTAGGGGTGGCTAAGCAGGTGGACTTTGGAAAGGACATTGCGTTGTCTTTTCTTGTCCTACAGAGGTTTGTGGGCTCAAGGACTTTGAGGGGCATGCACCACCTCTGCCTCATTTGGAGCCTTACGATATGCGAGTCCAGCACCTGTTGAGTGCCCGGGCTGAGAAAGGAAAGGCTCTGCGTTGTGTTCAGATCTTCCAGCTCTCCCCAGGAGGCCACATTGACAACATGTGGGTGGGTCAGGGAAATAGACAAAGCGTGCGTGGTCGCAAGACATGAACGGCAAACAATGCCAGGGATCTGATCCTTTCTAATCTGCTCCACCTTCCTGCACATGTGGACATTCAGGGTGTTTTCCAGTAGGATTTTATTTGGACCCCTTAGGGTGTAAGTTCCTGCGTTAATCCCCTTGTGTATCCTCAAATCACTTAACTCCTTTGAGTCGGCTCCCGGAGTTCCTTTTGGGCAGTAGTTTCCTGATCCACAGAGAGATAGATTACATTTGGATATTTTCCTCAAGTAATTCCCTTGTCCATTGACCGAGTTGTTCCTCAGCTGGACACCGGCTCTGCAGCACGCAAGCGACGGTCCAGGGTGTGTGCATCTTCCTGGGGACACCGTCTTCATTACATTCTTCCCCTGCTTGTCTCCAGGTGTTGAGCAGGAGCATTCGGGCTGCTTCATATCCAGACAAGTCCCTGGCCATTTTTCCTGAGGCTGCTTTAGTGTCAGAGACTCAAGAGTCCCATTGCCGAGGGGCCCCTGCAATTGAGGGAAGTTCTCTTGGCGGTGGAGCTCCGATTGCTTCAAGCAGCCAGGAAGCTTGGGGTCTGTCTTTGGGGTCTGGACCTTCTGATTGTCCTGGGGATGAGTGGGTTTGCGAAGACAAAAAGCTTCCTGGGGTGGTGGTATCATAAAGGGTAAAGAACTCTCACTTTCCTGTTGTTTCTTTAAAAAATGGCTTTCCAGCTGTTGAAGTGAATTTGGAATGCGTGATTGGGACTTAGTGTGGACGGTAAGACAGGATTCATCACAGGGACTCTTGTGAGGAGGAGGAAAAGGTACTGCGAGTGGGCCACGGGGCTCTGGACCGGGCGGAGTCAGGACTGTAGCAGGCGGTGGGGCCTGGGCTTGGCATGCAGTTGGAAGTAAAAGTTGGAATCGGCCTTCAGTGTAGGGCAAGGAGTGACGTTGCAACAAGAGTGGGTACTCTTTAGCTTGCATTTGAGCTGGAAAGGCATTAGGAATTTCATTAAATAAGACAGTGGGAAACTCTAGGGTGGATCCAGAGACCCTGAGAGCAGCTGCCAGAGACTCGCTGTGCAGAAAAGGTAGACCCCAGAAAAACTCACTGAATTTTTGTGGAAAATGCTTCTGAGCGCTGGGTATCTGCTCTGCTTTGATGCTGGCATTCCAGAAGGGCTGGGGAGGTGCAGTGATCTGCTCCCCATCGAGTGCCTTCAACATATTTAAGGCCTGCAGATGGTATTCTGATACACCCTTTCCTTTTTCTTCCCAAATATTCCATTTCTCTGCCTTTGTGATTTCTATTTCCAGCAGCTTGTGGACATTGGGGTTGAGCAAGGTGGGCCTCCCTACTTCCCCCTGCCTCTTTGTGGGTCCTTCCCGAAAGGTGTCTTCTTGGGGGTGCCAGGTAGAGTGCTCTTTCAGAGACCCAAAGTATTCCAAGGAGGGAAGCTGTAAGTTCTTGGCAGCTGCCCAACACTGGGGTGGGGAGGCAGTAGGGAGGCCTGTGGGATCCTGACTTGTGATGGCTGCCATGGCAGGTGTGGAGCAGCGGTTGTGTGGAGATGGGCTCTGCCTGGGCCTTGCCAACAAGTCATTCTGAGAATGAGTCCCTGTGGGGTGCGGGGCTGGTGAGTCCCAGAGAGTGCTTGGAGGCTGCAGGTAGGCCTTTGAATCCGGGGGTTTGGCACTGGGTGAGGGAAGAGCCAGTGGTGTGGGTGAAAGACTGTCAGGTTCATGGGAATGTGCGCAGTCTGGTGATTGACTCAAGGCGGGTAAGACATGAGAAGTTGAGATGCACATCTGGGCCCGTGGAAGGGTGGAGTTCTGAGACCTAGGTGTCCGGAATGGATGAGCCGCAGAACCGTGTGGGGCGCGCGTACCGACGTGGACTTCAGCCGTACCTCTATTTCGCCAGCTACCAGAGAGGGCTTGAGCTTTCTGTTGACCAAAGCTGCCAGTGTCAAGTGGGTTTCCCAAGTGGCTGCAGGAGACAGAAGGACCAGATTACAGCCAGGACTGAAGGGGCAAGAGACCTAGCAGGCTAGCAAGGGTCGGTGCAAGCTCAGCCCCTCCCCAAGCCTTGATGGCCTGCTCTTCCTGCCCCACCCCACTGCCCGGGACTCCTGTCATTCTCTGCCCATCCCTGAAAGTGTCCCCCAAACCAGCGCATCCCAGCTGCTCTGCAGCCCGAGGCCACACAGGCACCCTGGTTGGAAGATGCACCCCGCGGTGAAGCAGGAAGGTTACTTACTTCTGCCTAAGACGCAAACGCAGGTTCTGAGCACCATATAGTTCTTGCAGGAAGCTTCGGAAAACTGGAAATCAAGAGAACCGTTATGGTGCAGCCCTCCCAGAGGACCGAAAGGAATGTCACACGGGCTGTGCACTTAGGACGTTGGACTCTCCAGAGCTCAAGGTCAAATGATAGCTTACTCCCACGGGCAGGAGGTGCTTTGGCATTTCAAGGAGCATCGGTTTCCAATATTGTCTGTGGGGTCTCAGTGAGCAATCTGAACCTTGGCAAAGTTACACAGCTTATCGCAGTTACCCCTCAATGTTCCACCTCCAAATCCACCAGAATCTGCTCCTGACACCCCCACTGCCCCCTACTGGGTCCTACCTTGGCCAGCCTTCATCCCATCCTAGGCCCCTCCTGTACATCTGGGAAATATCTGGGTTCTGTTTCCATCCACAGTATCCTTTTGTTCAGGATTATTACCTGAGAGAGACGGGCTGTTGCCACTGGCATCCTGCAGAGGAGGGGACAGGAGAGCTTACAGAGCTTGGTTGAATGGGCAGAACCTTACCTTTCAGAGCGTCACCTTTGTCCCTTGACCTGCTGCTTCTCCTTGTCTCCACCTGAGGCTGGGGCACAAGAGAGGAAGTCAGGCTGGAATCCAATCCTGCATCTGTTCTTTGTGACAAACTGCAGGCATTTACTGGTGATTAGAAGAATGACAATCTCCATGGAATGACTAAAGCCCAGAAACCAGCTTCTGTGTGAGACCTAGAGTGCATTTCTTCCGTCAGCCTGCCTCTGCTCACGGAGAGCACACACTCTCAGCACTCAGTGTTCTGGTGGGCAAGATTTTGATTATGGAGGCTGAAGCTCTGGGCCAGCCCTTGACCACTTCCTCCCCGGGGTCAGCCATGCTTTCTCAATTAGCCCAGACAGAAAAGGAGCCTTGGCCCAGAGACTGGAGCTCAAGGAAAGAGACTGAGGACCCAGTGATGAGAGCTGCCCTTTGAAATGTCTAGTCATCTAGTCCTTAGCCACTGCGTCACTATATTGGGGATTTTTACCTATTGCCCTCTATAACAACTAGAGATGGGAGGTCTGAGATCTTCAAAGAGAAATATTTTTGAATGCTCATCTTACTGGCAAATGATTTACATATCATACGAGTCAATAGTTCAGTCGTTCAATCAGATCAAGGGCAATGGTACAATCAATGATTACCATATCCATTTTAGAACAACACCCCCCCCCTCCATGGTTAAATTGCCTTCAAAAGGAGTTGGGTAATCACAGTCAGGTCTAAAGCTCTCTGTCCCCTCTGGCCTCCTTCATTTTTTCGTCTTGAAATCAATCCCCCTTCACTCCCTAGCTTCCCGATGGGGAAGTTCTCCACACTGCTGATCTCACAATCCCTCCCTCTGCCATGAGATCTCTCCACCTGCAACTCTGTCAACCCTTGTGTCCATGATCATGATGCATCCACGCCTCCTGTGCTTCACAAACAGGGAAAGCCAACAGAAATAATGAAAATCAACATAAGCCGGCAAGGATAAAATGATACCAATGCAGTGAACAAAGTCCTAACAGTGAGTAAGGACGCATCAGCCCTCATCAACATTCCAAAGCCAGGGCTGATGGTCTCTTCTTTCTTGAGATTTCCCCTATCAGGAAATTAATTACGAAAGGAAAAATTTATAAAACAAGGAAAAATCAATCTCTCCTATGGCTGGGTTGAGAATTTCTTACCTTTATCCTGTTCCTGGGTGGTCGCACAGGTGGAGTATTTGGAAGGAAGGGGAGGACCAGGAAGAAGCAACCCACTCCATACAGGATGCCCAAGGTCAAAACAGTGAACCAGGTGGGGTATTGGTAGGTCAGCCAGGAAGCACTTTTCTGTTCCAGCAGAAAGAGAATCTCCTCCATCTTCTGGATACAGCGGTTGCACTCAGGCAACTGAGCACTCTGAGTCCCCTCTGCCTTCAAAACCACTTGCATCACAAACCTGGGCCCACATCACTAAAGGGTCACAGTGGGGTGGGAGGTGACAGCAGAACAACACATAATCCCTCCCTCTACCCTCCAGCTCATCACATCCCTCCCCTGCTCTGGTCTTCTCTCTCCCACTGCCTGCTCTGGGCCTCCAAAGTCACCAGCTGCACCTGATGGAATGGAATCTTAGTGCAAGTTCTTATTCATTCCACCTCCCACCTAGGTATTACCTGCTTCCTTGGCAAGTTGCCTGAATCATGACCAATTTCATAGGCTTAGAATATCTGAAGTTGTCTCTGTCCTCAATGAAAACCTTCTCAAGTCATGGTTTTACTTTGTCTTATCCAAGATAGAGAACTTAGGTTTATGTAACATTTATTTAGCTTTATGAATGTTGGATGAAAAGCTTGGAATTTGATGTCTATGACCAGGAGAGTTATTCAAGAGCTGAGGTATATCTCTCCCAGGAGAGAGATCTAAGAAATTTTCTGCCAGATGGTACATTTGGGGAGACAAGGAACACTTAAGCATTAATCATTCTTAACAGTGTCCCCTGCAAATCTTCCTTGTGTGTGACTACTGCCCATTTAGGGCTTGCTCTGGGAACACTTGATGGGGTAATAAGCCTTGCAACAATTCAGGCTCAAAGGGCAAGCATCTGGCTGAGCAAAATAAAGAGATAATATGGATTGAGTTGTGTCCTTACCACTACCACTTGAGATATTCCCCCAAAATTCGTTGGAACCCTAACACTGAAGGCTATAATCTGATTTGGTTATGTGAGGGCTCTCTCTGGGAGAAATGTACCTCTGTCCTTGGCTTCACACAAGAACCAATTGACGCAGAAACCTAGTTTGTGATCCAAGTGACTTTATAAAGGATAGAAGAGGCAAATATGCTCGTGGGGGGTGGGGGCGGACTGGACAGCCCACGCGCGCTGGGTTGCATGACAGCTGGTGGGAGGCCCCCACCCATACCCTGTTGGTAGGCATGGCTGACGGTACTGTTTGACCCCATTGACTGAATTAAGCCCACCTGGTCTAGATGGGGGCCCGCCCAGGTTGACCTGCTTCCTGTCACAAGGACCTAAATGTGTGCATCTTTCCAGCCTGAAGCAGCTTTCAACTGTCTGTGATGGGGAGGAGGTTTGGCATGCACAGCGACCACCCTCAGTTCTGCCTCTACTTACCTAACAGGTACACGGCATTTCTTTTCTGTTTTTTAAAACAACAACAAAAAAATCATTTGTAATCTTTCTATTCCAGCGGTGCTAGGAGCAAGGCAGAGGCAAAACCCAAGAACAGGGTTCTTCTCCGTTGAAGCGCGATAAACTCACGGGGAAGCAAACAAGCATCTTCATCCACGTGAAGTGAATCTGTGAATCAGCAGCTCCCAACTGACCAAAGCACGCACAGAGCAGCCCAGCATCAAGGTCCGTTTCTGTGCACTGCTCCCACTGTGAGGAAGAGCTTCATGTGCATTAAAAGGGAACTTTTGTAATATTTGAATTTTGAATAGTGGTTTTTGTCAGAAACTGGAAAAAAATCTCAAAGCCTGAAGAAACTCCTTTCTAGTACTGAACATTCAAGGGAGCCTGTAGAAGCCTGAAATGATTGCTAGGTGACCACCTGGATCTGCTTGTTGAGTGAAAGTGGCAGAATAGCAGCAATAGAGCAGCGGGTTCATTCTGACCACTGACACTCGTGGACCTGGTTTACAGGCAGTAGAGAAGAAGATGAGAGCAGGTTGACTCGTTTGAAGTCCATGACCTACTCTGAGGGGACTAGAGTTGTGGAGAATTGGTGATGGGGCCAAGGCCTAAAGGCAATGCGACCAATGGACACTGAGGTGAGGCCAAGAGAGGGAGCCCACATTGACTTGACCCGAACCCGACCAGATGAAGAGAAGAATGTTGAGCCTGTGCACTGGTATATACTGCTGCAGACTGTGTAGACGAACTGTCCTGCTTTGACTTTCTTGTGGATGTGGACTTCACAAGGTTCCAACTGGCATGAAGACTCTTTATATTGAAGAATATGATTGTCTCCTCAGAGCACTGGGTTGATGGAAGTAGGCAGTAGAGAAACTGGATAGCCAAAATGGGCCAGATAAAGGCGTGAAGTGGCTAGCTTACAAGATTTCATAGATACTGGAATATATTCATAGAATTATAGGATTAATATGTGGGTGTACCTTACCTGCAATTGTTAAGCATAGGATATTTTTGTTTCATCACTTACAGAATATTATGTTTAAAGGAGGGTGGCACGGAGTGAAATGTATGCATTTTCATATTATACTGTTAGATACTGATATGATTCTATTATTGTTTTGAAATTATATACGGCTAAAGAATTTTGTGAAAATGTCAAATGGACAAGGGGTGGTCTGTTGTAGTTATACAATCTGGTGTCAATTTGGGACTTGAGAGGATTAAGAGTGAAGGGGTAGACTCTAGTCTCTCTATTGGGTTATGGCCAATGAGGCCTCTTTGTGGGCCTGGCCTTCCCGTCAGGGTTCTGGGAAATCTGGTATTTCCTCCTTGGAGGCAGGAGACTATCTTTCTGCTCATTCCCTGAGAGATGTCCTACTAACAAGACACATGGCACCACACTGATAGAACCCATGCCCTGGGAACTGGAGGAGCCACATGGAGACCCTGCCAAAGCTGAGATGCTTCTACCACCACTGGATGCAGAAGACTTTGCAACTACTGACCTGTGATCTTCCTGCATTTGGGGTCATTGAAGGTGTTTCATGAGTCTGAAGAGAACATTATAGATTGATATCAGACATGGGCTAATATTGGACTTATGGACTTGATCTTGGTTGGGCTGGAATGCTTTCTCAATATACAACTGTTCTTGTATATAAAGGTCTTTCCTATACACATCTGAGTGTGGATTTGTTTCTCTAGTCTACCTGGACTAACACTCATGGATCCCTTTCAGGACTGTAAGTTCTGTTCCCCTGACTGCTGCAAAGTATGTGACAGAGAAGAAAAGGGAGAAGAGTGAACTGTACCCATTTATTGAGGTAAGAAAAGTGATGAAGGAGCATGGCCGGTTCCCCAAACTTCATGAGTGGAAAAATGGGCTCTTGGCACAAAATGACATTCAATCTTCACCAAGAGATTCAGGGCTAAATTGCTGCCCTATCTCTGACCTCAGCTTTTGTTTTATTTTAATTCTCATATAATTCACATATATCATTCAATACTTCAGTCATATTAAGATTTGTGTAATCCTCACCACAATCAGGTTTACATCATTTCCTTCTTTTATATTCATTTTTGTTAGCCCCCCCTCACTCCCCCAAATCTTCCCTGCCTGTCCCTAGGTGATTGTTAATTCTGTTAGTGTCTCTCTGGATTTACCTCTCCTGGATTTCATATGTATTAAAAAAAAATACAAAACAAAATCAAGAAACAAGTAGAAAAGAAAAACTAACAATGATAAAAGAGAGAAAAACCTCAATCGAACAGAAAGTGAAAAATACTAAAAACTGGAACCAAATTAAAATTAGTCTGAAGAGATCAAATGATCAGGTGTTACATTTGAACTTAACTGTATCTGTTCATGTCCATGGACTGTGGTCAGAGGGAATTCACCCAGCATGTGCATTTGAGTCCTTTTGCAAACTGGGTGTTCCGAACTTAAGCTCTGATTCTTGTTCATACCTGCAGATTGAGATTCTATTATTTATCACCCTGGCATCACACTGGCTGTGCTGCTTGTTCTGGGCGGCCTTAGTTGATATCTCACTTAGATGGCTGCTTATTTTCAGAAAAAAGGTTTAAGTACAAGGCCCTGTTCTTTGTGATGGATGTGCACCAACTGATTTCAGGGTTTTTTTACACCCTATGCTTTCCAGTCAAATATTCACTTGAGGTAATTCAAAACACTCACTTGGCTCGATGACGCCAGAATAGCTCCCCTCCATGCAGTTCCATGGAGCTCAGCATAGTTAGGGCACAGAGATGAAAAGACGATTGAACCATGTACTGAACGTTCAGGTTTTTCCCTGCTTTTGAAAATCTGTTTGCGCTTGTAGAGTAAATGTTTTGTACTTTTTAAGAGTGTAAAAAAAATAGATGGAGGGATTCAGAGAAAATGGCGACCAGATAGGACCCATCTATCTGGAGCTCCTGCTGCCAGACCAGAAAAATAGGAAATTAGGTGAAGGAAACGGGGAGGTGGAGTTCTGAAATTAGAACTAGGGTAACAGGGTTTCTCCTGAACCCCTTCTTTTGTGGGATTTCCACTCACAAAGCAAACCAAGAATGCTTTAAAGCACTATAATTTTGACGAAGTGGCAGGTGCCAGATATGCCCTTGCCTGGAGCAGGGATCCCTGCAGGTGGACGCCCTGAGAGGGGGCAGAATCACAGACACGAGGGGAACCCCACACTGAGCTCTCCATGCGGTTGGATGCCTTGAGCTCACGGTCAGGGGTTGGTGGTGGGTAGCCATAATTTAGAGTAGAAGAAAAAATATATTATTACCTTAGGAAGATCATGGTGTGGGAGAAAAAGGCAGAAAGTCGGGAGTCCAGGGAGCAAATTTAGTTCCAATTGGCCGACTAGCAAACAACCCCCCTGATAAGCTGCATCTTCCCCTCTGGGGGTCAGCTTGACAGCCACCAAATCTGAGCACATCACAAGTAGAATTTTTTTTAAGGGTGAAACATAAATGATTGGTTTAAAACTCAAACCCAAGTCTGGTTGCTCAGCTCCAAGCACCACATAGGGGAGTCCCTTAACATAAATCAGCATAAGAAGCAACCTAGCTAAGGAATGCCAGAACTCAGCCACAGGGCCTGGCAGCTTTTACCATAACAAAGACCCGCTGTAGCAGTGTCAGCCTTAAACAGCACTGAGCTGTAGCCCAGAGACTGTGGGAGACAATTTCATTCTAGCTGGCCAGAGGGATAAAAGAGAAAATCCTCTGATCTAGGAAGCATCAGCAGTCTAGATAGGACAACAAGCTTCCCTCTCAGTGATTCTACACATAGCTGGGGAGGCCCTGCCGGTCTTGGAGCCCTAGACGGGGCTGAGGGAGCCCCCCAGTGCCCCCTCCCAGCCCCTGCTGCAGTGCTACATGCAGCACAAGGCAGGTACTCCAGCACCCAAGTGACCCCTGGCCACGGGCGCGATCTTGCTTTTGAAGTAATCTCACACAGCATCTGTGGAACCCTACATCAGGGATGGGAAAGTCCATTAACGCATGCCCAGGAGAGCCAGCATAGGAAAGCTGGATTTTCCTGCCCGTGGGGTCCAATGGATGTTGCACCTGGAGCAGCCCACCTGGGCCAGATGATTGCAGTTCAGCCAATGGGATTGACCTGGGGTCCTTCACCAGCCTCCCCGGGAACCCTTGAAAAGGCAGGAACCAGAAGGGAGGGGGTGGTCTGGTCGTCTTCCTGGGAGGAGAGAGATCCTTGCATGACCTGAGGCAGTCTCTGCCAGGCCCCATGGTCAAAGGAATCCTATGGGTGCCTTGTAAAACCTGAAGCTTCTTTTAACTCTCATTAAATTCACTTGGATCACGAGCCTGGCTTCCGCATGAAATTTTTCTCGCGGGGAGCCAAGGACTGGGGTTGGAATTTAGGCCAGAGAGAGAGACCTTACAAGTCCATGACCCCATGACCTTGAGGAAGAGTTGGAATTCCTCTGGCCTCAAGGACAGGTGATCAAGTATCATTACTTCCTTACCCACTGCTCTACTTATTCTCACTTTATTCACTAGCCCTTCTAACTTTTCCACCGCACTCAGTTTCAACGTGCTCAGGTTGGTGTTGGGCTTTTATTTACTCGCTTTCTTCTTTATCCCTCTTTTTTCCCCTTTTCCCCTCTTTTTCCTCTTCTCTCCCACTCTCTCCTCTCATATGCCACTAAAGGCTTCCAGGTCACTTCCCTCCGCTTAGGGCAAATCAACCCAAATAGCAGGAGGCACTCCAGCCTGCCCTGTGTGGGAGTGCTGTACACCACACAAGGCACCTGGGACAAACACCTACAGTGCGCTGCACCGTTGAAGAAACCTCCGTCATGCCTCTAAGGTGATCTCGTCAACTAGGGCAATTCTGCCCAGCACCACTGGGTCCCGGCATTAAAAGGGCACACTGACCTGCCATGTTGGAGCAGTGTCTAAACCCCTCTGGCCCCTCATCCAAGCAATCAGGGATCAGCTACTACTTTATACTTTATTTCCTCCTTCTCTCTCTCCTTGCTCTTTACCATCACAGCCAACCTTAGTGAACTCAGTTGGATTTATTTCCTTCATTCTCTTTATTCTCTTTTTCTTTCTTTCCTCTTTCTGTCTTTGCTTTCTTCACCTCTCTCTTAGCTTGTACGATTCTCTCTGCTCCCTCTCATTGCTTGCACATACCACTGCTGGTTTCCAGAGCCCTACACTCTGCCTAGGGCAACCCTGTCCTCCTAGTGGGCAGCCTGACCCCTAAGACAGTACTGCACACAGGACGAGTCAGAGCTACACACAGCATAACACAGGGTCAGTTATTTCTTTAACCATTTAAAAAATACTCTCTCCTTCTCCTTCCTTTTCTCTTCTCTCTTTTTCCTTTTATTGGACTCTTCTTACAGGTTTTCTGCTTTTCTCCGCTCCATCTAGCTCTTCTCTACTTCCTACCACAGCCTCCACAGATTTGGTTCTCCTTTTTAGTTGTTTTCTTTTCTTTTTTTTTTTTTTTTACTGTTGTCACCTTTGTTTACTCTGTGCATTTTAGTTGTGTGTGGGTGAGTGGTTGTCAGTCTGGTTGGCATTATTGCCCCAGCCTGTGTCTTCCTCTTTCTCTCTTTTTCCTCTCCTTTCACTCTCTTTCCCATCACAAGACAATAGCTGTCTCCAGGCCACTCCCCTCTGCCTAGGGCAAACCTGAAGGCCCAACTGAGGGAGCTCCCACCCCCCACTTATTGGTGTGGCAAGCAGCTGGGGAATTCACGCTGGTCCTCTCCCACACACCAGGCCACAGGTTGTTCTCCCCTATAAAAAGTGGGGGCATCCCCAGCCTAAATCCTGAGGTCCTACAAGTGACTGGGGGAAACGCCTGACCACCACTTGTGAGGCTCCACGCTACTGTGGGAACATCCACCCAATCTCCAAGGCGATCTCTCTGTACATCCCCTTGTCTAGCCAGATTTGTAAAGTAGAATTTGGATCATGATAGTGGGGGGAGGAAGCATTTAGGAACTAGAGGAAACATGTTTCATTGTTGCTACCCTGCACCCTGACTGGCTTATCTCCTCCCCACATCCCTTCAGGAAGGGGGTGTCCAGTTACCTACCAATGGGCTTTGAGTCTCCACTCTGCACTCATCCTCATTTACAATGACATGATTTTTGTGTTCTTTGATGCTTGATATCTGATCCCTTCAACAGTTCATGGTCACACAGGCTGGTGTGCTTCCTCCATGTGGGCTTTGTTGCTTCTGAGCTAGATGGCCGCTTCTTTATTTTCAAGCCTGTAAGATCCCAGATGCTATAACTTTTGATAGCCAGGCACCATCAGCTTTCTTCACCACATTTGCTAGTGCACACATTTTTCTTCAACCATCATGTTGGAAAGGTGTTCATCATGGAATGCCAATTTAATATAACGTCTTCTTGCATTGAGTAAGTATTTGGCAATGTCCATCTACTGCCTTAATACTAAGTTTATAAATATATGCACGTTGATCTATTTACGAACCCTCCTGTATAAATATATTTACATATGTACATGCCAGTATGTAGACCTCTAGAAATACCCTTTGTCACCTAGTTCTTTCCTCTATTTACTTTTACTTTCCTCTTGTCCGACTATCATGCTCAGCTTTCACTTGGGTTTGAGTAATTTCTCTTGGTTACATTGCCCTTGCTGAATACCTACCAGGCTTCTCACACCCTCCTTGCGACGGATTTTGGATTACTTGTTGCTCCCCTGTCACTGGATTGGTCAGCATCACCTCCTTACCCCCTCCTCTCTCTCTCCCATGTCCCCGGGAACCATTGGTCCTGTTGTTTTCTCCTCCAGACTATTCTTCCAGCCTATCTTATCTAGATAGATCTGTTGAGATAATAATATGCACCAAAAATCAAACCATAGCAAGATAGGCGATGGGTGAGAACACTGTGATGACAAAAAAACAACAACAGAAAACCAATGATCAATAAAAGAGTAAGTTAATTAAAAGACAAAAAAATTTTTTAAGAAAGAAAAACCTGTAAATAGATCAAGGTCTGATTTTTTTTTTCTATAGGTGTGTCCTTCAGTCAGGTCTGATGGCGTATCTTGCTCTGGCCCCAGAGTCTGTCCTTTGTACTCCCTCAGGGGCTACCCGCTCTGCTCTCATGGTTGCTCTGCTGCATGCTTTTAGTGATTTGCCTCCGTGTTGGAGGGCCAGTCGGGTCAGTCCCAACACAGAGTCTCCGGTATTGTCCCCATAGGGCTCTGGGCCAGCAAGGGATGGCATGTCTCATAGTGGGATCAGCCATATGGTCCACTCTGTACATTGGCTGTTCAGAGTGCCAAAATCATCCTCCAAGCCTGGTGGACCAGTGTGTGCTCCACTCTCTTCCTCCCCCTTCATTTGCCCCTGTGTGTTCTGATCAGACATGTCCATCTCCCCTAGCTACAGGTTCAGTGCCGTCTTCTAAAGTAAATTCTTCTGGGGGGAGGGGCAGTTGTCCACGTAGCTGGTATGGAGGCTGGACCATCCACTTTTCATTTAGGATCAAAAGCATCTAGCTTTTAGCATTAGGTGCTATTGAGTCAGTTCCAACTAAAGGCAGAATGAACCACTGCGCAGTCCTACACCATCTTCAAAACTGTTGTTATACTTGAACCTAACATTTCAGCCTTTTCCAGGGACTGGCATCTCCTGATAACATATCCAAAGCATGTGAAGTCTCCCCGTGCTTGCTTCTAAGGACCTTTCAGACTGTTCTTCTGACACAAATCTGTTCATTCTTCCAGCACTCAATGGTATTTTTAATATTCTTGGCTAGTGTCATCTTGATGGGTTGAAACACTATCTCGCTCTAGTGTTGATGTACATTTTTCTGATGCCTAATTATACTGAGTATCTTTTAAGGTGTTCATTTAATTTTTATGGCATTTTGAAAAGATGTCAATGAGGTCTATTTAATTTGTGTTCAGATGGAAACACATAACTCAAACTAAATATGTGACAGTAGAATAAGAATCCATTTTATCCTAAATACTTGAGATATTTATACAGCCTACTCAAGTTTTTATCAACATAGATAAGGTGGCGGTGGTGGTGGTGGTGGTGGTGGTGGTGGTGGTGGTGGTGGTTTTTAAGAGTTAATCTCTAAATAGGGGGCTGTAGTACTGAGCACTGAATCTCCTTTGCTTGATTAATTTTTATGTTAGGGAAGTAATACAAGGATTCCATCAAATGACCCATCAGTTTGAGGAAAAAGCATATCAGAATTGATGGTCAAAGCCTATATGGCTTTATGGTTTAGTCTCTAGGGTTATGTAATGCTCTTGTGAAAATAGTATTCCTCATGATAATAACGAGGAACTGGTGGGCCTCCAGGGCTGGGAGCTGAACTGAGGGGCAGTTCTACCCTGTCTAATAGGGTCACTATGAGTTGGCAAAGACTCGATGGCTGTCAGTTTGGTTTGGTTGACTTGAGTACTGGCATTCAGTGTGTTTATCGAAATCAATAAATTACAAGCATTTAGATGTCTATTTTTTACATACAAAATTTAAATCCCCCAAGCCTCTGAAAACTGCGAAGATTTCACAGCACTAGGTTGGTACTCTCCCATCCAAGAATCAGTGAAACTGGCAGGGTGTGAGGCATTCAGGCTCCCTCAGTTCCTCCTACTGCCTTCCCTGACCCTGGTCACTTGCTTCTATTACCTCTCTTGGACCTTACATGCATTTGAATTAGAACACCATAGAGTACAGTGCTCTACATGTGCAGCAGCTCTAACCATGTCACTCTCTGTCTCTATGAAGCCTCTTCCAACAAAATTCAAATGCGATTGTATGTGCACACATAAACACACGCATGCACCAGAGCACCCTTCTTAACAGAGAGTCAGGAGGGTCTCTTATTTGCTGTCCTCACTTTGGACACAAGTCC
Source organism: Tenrec ecaudatus (assembly GCF_050624435.1). NCBI lineage: Eukaryota > Metazoa > Chordata > Mammalia > Afrosoricida > Tenrecidae > Tenrec > Tenrec ecaudatus. The sequence continues at coordinate 245,466,251 of NC_134531.1, forward strand.
CTTGATGATGAGTAGGAGAAAAGGAACATCAGGTAGTGGGGGAAACCCTAAGGAGGAACAGAGGAGAGCTTTAACTAAGAATAATGCTACTAGGGGAATGATGGCATGTGAGGAAAATTAGATACTTCCAGACTGTCAGATTTTTCCATACAGCAAAATTAACTTTTCTAGTTTTGTCTAAAACTGGCCCCAGGAAATTTCAAATAGCACATCTCAGATTATCTAACCTACAAAGGAGTAGCCGGCCTTCCACCCACCCCCACCCCACCCCCGCCAAAAAACCAAGCGGTACAAAGCTCCACTGGGTACACATTTCAAAATATACATTCTCCTGTTTGGGCAGGCATCTGGCAACTTGCTCTGAGCTAGTGCACCCACACTTTTTTCCCAAGGTCATTGCTGGTGACAAGACCTTGTGCTCTTCTCACAAGCCAGAATGCAAACATAAATCAAGTCAGTGTAAGACGCCATCATCACCTCACTCAAATACACCTCGTCAAGTGAACTCAAACTTCAAGAAGATGCTCATTTGTTTGGTTTTGTTGATGTGAGGGTGATAGTGCATTTGGAGTTTAGTCATTGCACTAGGTCAGACTGTTAATCAAGCTTCCTATATAGAGGTTCTGAAGATATTGTGTAAGAAGGTCTGAGTTGTCTGGCTAGACCAGAGCTTGCACACTGCTATTGACTAGAAGTTCCGACACACAGAATCCAGGACAGATAAACCCCTCAGGACCAATACTGAGAGTAGCAACACCACGAGGGAAGGTAGGGGGGAGAAGCAGAAGAAAGGGGAAACCAATCTCAATGATGGACATACAGCCCCACTCCACCACCCAGGGGAACAAACAGCAGAAGTTTGGGTGAAGGGATACAGCAGAGGCGTAAAATATAAAAATAAAAAGTATGTATAAAGTATCAGTGGTTCACGTGGGTGGGGGGAGGGGAAAAAAGGAGCTCAAGGAGAAAGAACATGTTTGGAAATGATGATAGCAATGTATGTACAAATGTGCTTCATACAAATTGGTGTATGAATTGTTACAAGAGCTGTAAGATCCCCCAATAAAATGATTTATTTAAAATAAAAAGGACTGATTAGTGGTAGACAGGGGACTGGTTTTGCCACCATGACAGTGCACCTGCTCACACAAAAAAAACAGCATGCCTCTATCGCCCGATCTGATCCCAGCACACCGAGGCAAAATACTAAGGGTGTACAACAGAACAGGAAGGGGAACAGAGCAACGAAGTCCCCAGGGAATACCAAAAATAGACTTTGGGGCCAGGGCTAGCTGACCCATCATACTCTATGAGAAAACACTCCTAAAGGCCAACAAACAGTCCTTGAACTAACTAAAAGCTTTTCTTTCTTGTGTTTTGTTTTGCTTTTTGTCATTGGCTTGTTGGTGGTGGTGTTGTTCTTTTGTTTCATTTTGTTGCTTGGGTTTGCTCTGTCTCGTTTTTGTGCATGCTATGATTTCCACAGGTCTGTCTAAATGAGATAGGCTGGATGAACAATCTGGAGGAGAAAACAATGGGACTGACAGCTGGGGGAGGGAGATGGGAAAGGGGGGTGTAGGGAAAAAGGAAGTGCTGTTAACAAACCCAGGGACAAGGGAACACCAAGTGATCCAAATAGATGGTGAGGAGGGTGTAGGAGGCTTGGTAGAGTGTAACCAAGAGTAATGTAACCTAGAGGAATTACTGAAACACAAATGAAGGCTGAACATGAGAGTGGGACAATCAGAAAGTAAAAGGAAATCAAGGAAAGAGGTAGGAAGCAAAGGGCATTTATAGAGGTCTAAATAAAGGCATGTGCATATGTAAATATATTTATGTATAACGATGGGGAAATAGATCTATATGCATATATTTATAGGTTTAGTATTAAGGTAACAGATGTACATTGGGCCTCCATTCAAGTACTCCCTCAATGCAAAAATACTTTGTTGTATTAAAGTGGCATTCCGTGATGCTCACCTCCCCAACACAATTGCTGGAGGCAAATGGGTGCATAAGCAAATGTGGTGACTGAAGTTGATGGTGGTCGGCTATCAAAAGTTATACATTCTGGGGTCTTAAAAGCTTGAAGTTAAACAAGTGGTCATGTAGCTGAGAAGCAACAAAGCCCACATGAAAGAAGCACACCAGCATGTGTGATCACGAGGTGTCGAAAGAATCAGGTATCAGACATCATCGGAACAAAAAAATCATATCTTTGTGAATACGGGGGAGTGTGGAGTGAAAACCCAAAGCTCATTTGTAGATAATTGGACATCCCCTTACAGAAGGGTAGCAGGGAGGAGAGGAGCCAGTCAGGGTGCACTGTAGCAACAATGAAACATACAACTTTCCTCTAGCTCCTAAATGCTTCTTCCCCCACAACTAAAATGATCCCCATTCTACCTTACAAATCTAGCTAGACCTGAGGATGTACACTGGTACAGATAGGAACTGGAAACACAGGGAATCCAGGGCGGACGATCCCTTCAGGACCAGTGGTGAGAGTGGCGATACGAGGAGGGTAGAGGGAGGGAGGAATGGAAAGGGGAAACCGATTACAAGGATCTACATATAACCATCTCCCTGGGGGACAGACAACAGAAAAGTGGCTGAAGGGAGATATTGTATAGTGTAAGATAAGACAAAATAATAATTTAGAAATTATTCAGGGTTCATGAGGGATGGGGAATAATTATCAGCTGATGCCAGCGGATTAAGTGGGGAGCAAATGTTTTCAGAATGATGAGGGCAATGAATGTACATATATGATGTATGTATCAATTGTGATAAGAGTTGAATGAGGCCCCAAAAATTGATTATAAAAAAAGAGAAAAGAAATAACAGTATGAAAACATCCCCCAAAAAAGCATGCCTCTCTTGTCCCTCATATCCTAATCACCTGAACTCACTCCATGTGACTTCTTTCTGTTTCCATGAATGAAGGACAGTGGTTTGACAACACAGAAGAGGGGGGGAAAAAACAAGGGTGTCACCCAAACTGCTGAGTTTGAAAAATGTTTCCAAGAATGTAATCACAGATTAGACAAATGTGTGAAGTGTAATGGAGAGTACTATGAAGGGGATAAAAAATTTAAATGCATAGTTTTGAAAAAATTGTAGTTTTTGTCGGGTTCCCCCTAGTAGCTTCCAATTTCATAGCAACTCAAGCCATCACCATACATCAAACTGACAGAGAAGGGGTGGGTTTTGTGTGTAGGTGGTGTTGGTTATTGCACAGGGGCAAGGGACTTCTGGTGGCATAGTACCTTATGCCTTGGGTGTCAACTGTAATGTCAGCAGTGGGGAACCACCAGTCAGTCCTCAGAAGAAAAGGATGAGGCGTTCTACTCCCATAGAGTTAGCCTTTGGGAAACCCACAGAGATAGTTCTGCTCTGATCTCATAGAGTCGCTATGGCTCAGCATCGACTCCATCGAAGTGAGCTGACAAACTAAAGGCAGGAGATCTGAAAGAGGATGCGGAGACGTTGTCTCAGGTACTTTGGACATATTACTATGGTGGAACCAGTCCTGCAAGAAGGGCATCATTTTTGGCAGAGGGTTAGCAAACAAGAGGAAGACCCTTACTTAGGTGGATTGACACCGTGGCTGCGAGAATCGGCTCAAATACAGTAACAAGTGCGAGGATGGCGCAGGACTGGGCTTTGTTTCTCTCTCTAGTGCACAGGCCCCTATGAATCCGAACTGACTCCAGGGCTCTACAATATCAACTACTACAACCCTGAAGTTCAAACCTACCCAGTGGCTTCCCAAAAGGGAGGTGTGGCCATGTGCCTCTGTAAAGATGACAGCTAGGGAGCCCCTGCGGGGCAGTTCTACTCTGTGGCACAGGGGCAGCCAGGAGTCGGAATGTGCTTCACAGCAAAGGGTGTGCTTTGTCTCAGTTTGTGCCTGCTGCTGTTTATGCTATGCACTGAGTTTAACATGTGACACTCAGGAGCGAATGAATGGAAACACACCCATGATGCTTCCATGATGCCAGATGCAAGCTGACACTGTTTCTGAGTTCTGGGCATATTATTTTTTCAGAGATAATTTCCTGTAGCGGTGACACACCGAGTCCTATTTCATGTAAAAGCATCAGCAGCAGAGGAAAGCACTGCACAGAGAGAAGACTATGACACGTAACAGGCTTTCCATAGAGGAACAAAAGGGTGGATGTCTTGGGCTGCACTCTTTTCTTGTATACAGACAGTAAACAAGCTGAACACATCTCACCTAAGCATAACATTACAACTACTTGAAGCCCAGCTCAGGCATCTGGACAAGAGGCAGCAAGGAAGGATGGGAGAGAGTTAATGGGCTGGGCGTCCCCAAAGGTGCAGAGTGGGAATCAAGGGAGGATCCAGGACGAGCCAAGGCTTCTGGCAGAAGTCTGAGAGGAGAGCAGCAGAAAGGAGCTGCTCTCTGGGTCCTCACAGATGTAGCCAGTGAGAGAGCAGCAGTGCTGCCCCCTGGCGGTGCGCCGAAGGCAGGGCCGCTTCCCCCAGGGCTGGAGAGCTCTGGGGAAAGACAAATCCTGTCACTTTGGATGCCAAGTAAGGGGGCACTGTGTGCCGGTGGTGTACCTATGTTGGCCAAAGCGCTGCCCACTGTGCATTTGCTTCCCACAAGCACAGTTATCCTTCCTCGTGCATCCAGGAAAGACAGTTCTAGAAAAACACAAGCAGTAAAATAAAACACTGCCAGGTCTCAAACCATCCTCACCATTGTTACTATGCCCACTGATGTAGCCACTGGTTCGAGCTGTTTTATTGCCCGTCCTCCACTTTTTGCCAAGCATCATGTCCTTCATGGACTTGATGTCCCTTCAGGGACTGGTCTCTCCTGACAGCACGTCCAAAGATATCAAATGAAGTCCAGCCATCCTTTGTCCCCATGTTCTCTTGGCAGTCCTTGTACTTTTATTGCTCAGTGTCTGATTATTTGGGACCAGGCCTTATTGCTGCCCCTTCCTCACCTTGGCCCCCAATCCCGACCCCAAGCCCTGCACATCCACTGTGTGAAACCTCCTGTTCCTGTAACCATCCCTGTGCTTTTGTGTGGGGGGGTCTAGCTGGGTTCCCCTGGCAATTCGCCAGCTGCCCTTAGGAAAGTTCATGGAGTCGGCTAATTAGTAGAAAAGCCAAACGTCCAGCTGAGATTGGTTTACTCCCTAGCACCCTTGGGCAGGAGCACAGCCCCACTCCCGGTCCCAGGTAGCCAACGACCACACCTAGGTTCTCCGGACTTGGCAGCTGTAACATGTGGCCTGGGCTTCCCCTTCATTTCCTGCTCCTTTCTGGCTTGCTGTCTGACTTTTCTTTGCGGAATTAAAGCTGCAAATTGACAGGATCCCATAAACACTCTAAAGCCACAAAAAAACACCAAATGCCCACCCAAACATGTGAAACTTCCAAAAATCATCCTTAGAAGATTCCCAAACCCTAAACATTCCTAAACCCCATATATGCCCTGAAAACACCATGAAAGCCCTAAGAAAACCTAAAATGCTGGGGGAAAAAAACACATATAATATGAAAAATACCCTAAAATCCCTAAGGAACTCTGTAACATCACTAAAAACACCATATTGTGCTGAAAAATACCTATACACTCTAAAAAACCACCCCTAAATCCCTTAAACACTCCCTAAAATCTTATAAAACACCCTAAAAACCCCAAACCACCCGAATGCCCCAAACACACCTTGAACGTCCACAAACAACCTAAAAGCCCTAAAAAATCACATGCCACCAAAAAGCCCTAAATGACCGCAAAATTCCAACTCATAGCCACCCTATAGAGGGCTTCTGGAGCTGTCAGTCTTTTATGGGAACAGCTTTATTGTTCTCCCAAGGAGAAGTTGGTAGGTTTGAAACCCTGACCTCATATTTAGCAGTCTAATAATTGCTGGACAGTGCCACCAAGGCTCTACTGGTGTAGTGGGTTACACATTGGGCTGCTAACCTCAAGGGAAACGGTTCAAAACCACCACCCACTCCTTGGGAGAAAGAAGAAGCTTTCTTTCTATTCCCCTAGATTTCTCATTGAAGGTGTAAAGTAACCTGTTAAATGCTCGCAGTGGCAGCAGCAATGTCTCATAACCATGGGGAAATGTGGTTCAGAAACTTCAGAAGCAAGCATCCACCAGTAGGTGACTGACCAGCAGTATTGACTTGGGCAAAGAGAAGGTGACATGGAAGGGTAAGGAGAAGAATGCGTGCAGAGGGCAGGTTGGCAGCTGAGCCTAAGTCCAGTAGAAACAACAGCAGAATGGCCTGTTCCTGGAAGGGCCACAGGAGATGGTGCGACTTCATGTAGCCCCCACTTACATGTGTAACAGCAGCAATTGCCTGAACACGTGGTCTCCCCAGGGAGGAGCCTTTGTGTGGTGTTAAGATGCTGTTACTGTCTGTTGTACTGTGGTGGCCTGCATTTGGCTGTAATGGTGGAAATTTTGCAGCCAGTAGTTCAAATGCCTGCTGGGTCACTCACTGCAGGTAGACTTCAGCAGTTTCCAGACAGAGACGAGGGAGGAGGACCTGGTCTTCCACTTCTGAAAGAACTGGCCAGTGTGAACCTTGTGAATGGCAGAACACTATACCTGAACATGAGTACCGCAGGCTATAAGGCATGATGGATTGACACAGTGGCTGCAGCAATGTGCTCAAACATAGGATAGTGCTGGCCTGGAAAATAGTTCATCGTCCATTAAAAAAAATCATTATATAGGGGCTCATACAACTTTTGTTGTTGTTTTTCCCTAAGGGAGAGCAGTGTATTGGTACACTGAGAGGTATATAGATCAATGGATTCGAACAGAAAAGCTACACATATATTCACCACTCAACAGGAACCTAGCCTTCGAAAAAGGACACAGAAATATCCAAAGGGACAAATTCTGCTTGCTCAACAAATGGTGTTGGACAAACTGAGATACCGTATGTAGGAAAATGAAGCAAGCCCCAAACCTTCCCCCATGCACAGAAATTAACTGAAGAGGGGTTAAAACCTGAAAGTAAACCTCCGGGCTATCATAATCAATTTTTCGATGACCTCATCGGTCAGAAATCATTGTAGGAACGCCAAAGCGTTCTTGTGTTCAACGTCTACATACATAGCAGGTGCTCCAGTAAAGGGGAATCTTGGTGGAGCTGGCTCATCCATTCCTGAAGAGAGTAGAGCACCACGTTGGCCCATCACAGAGCTCAGGTGTAGAATCTTCCTCACTGTCATTCTTTATCTCAGCAGTGTCAGTATTGGATTATGAATTTCCCAAAGAACCAGTATCGCTCAATTCTGTGCACAATGCTGACTCACTCTCACTGTTATTTCACTGGTCTAAAAACCCATTTAGGTTAAAATGACACTTTTTTGATGCCATGACCTAAAATTTTTAGTGAGAAAATGTTCCTAATGACATTACTTGGGTCTTCCTCTAATCCTGATGCCATGTTCTTTTTCACATAGACCAGCTTCTTGTATAAATTGCTCAGCATACAGATGGAATAAGAACAGTGAAAGGATACAACCCTGATGCACACCTTTTCTGATTTTAAACCATGCAGTATCATCTTGTCCTGTTCACAGTCTCACCTGGTTCTATCTCTTGGCCTTTGCATATGAGTACAATGAAGTGTTGTGCAATGCCCATTCTTTTCCATGGTATCCCCAAGATCCACCTCCTTCCACTCGTGGTTTCCAGAACGTGGGGTTGGGACAAAGCCTGGATAGTCTCATGGCAAGACCAGATCAGGAATGGAGCTGAGCCGGGAGCAGCTTTATTTGCTTGCTCCAGGGAAAGTCTGCCAATGTGACTAAGCCTCAGGGGCTTTCTACAAATGATAAAGGTGAATCCCTCTCTCGTTACCCACTGATCATCTCTGAGCCTCTTGCTCTCATATCCCTTGCACAGACCTCTACCATTAGATGGACAATTCGGTAACGTTTGAACACTTTTCTGATGCTGAGCCTGGGGAGCAACTAATAGCTGAGTAAATATTGATTGAAAGATGGTGAGTGGAAGAAAATAGCTTTGCCAGGTCCAGGTTGTGATGGAGATGAGAGTGTTACCAAATCCTGCTGTCCCCATGGTGGGTTTGCTGTATTGTGCCCAGTCCTGAAAGTCTGAGCCAGGGGTTTTAACGTGGCCCCTTTCAAAACATATAGGTGGAATTCTTGGACCATGAGCTGTCCATAAAGCTTTACCAAGGAGATGTCCGCCCTGGAGCGAAACAACCCAAGAACCTAGATCTTCGTGAAGGTGTTGGTAAGGGATGCAGCGGAAATCATAAACTTGACTGAAAGCAAAAGAAACTTTGCCTTCATGTGCCTGCAGCTGGACGAAGTGGTGCTGGAGCACACCCTCCTTTGCGATTCTTCTTGTTCTTTTTATGAGCTGCTCCCTGGCCTGTGTAGTCCCGTAAATCTGGAAACTCTTTGCTGGTGGGGGCAATTGTTATATCCTCCCCCCAGATCCAGATGTCTTGTCCATGGTCAGTGTGCAATCCTTGTTTGCCAGAGGAGTGGGGCATCTAAAGGCAGGCAGGGGTCACATACTTTTTTTCTACACTTTCTAGAAAGACCAGAGCTAAACATCTTGCAGCCCTTTTCATGTCCTCATTCTTTTCTGTATTTATTTTCCATGAAAGAGGAGAAGAAACGCGACAGCATCTACTGACAGCAAGTCAAATGCCATCGTGTGTGTTCAGAGGGCAGGCTGGTTCTCATTTGCCTAACTCATCAGTCCCATCGTGCCATGTCCATGTTAGATTGTTTAGGGAAACAGATGACATATGTTATGATGCTAAATAAGCTGAAACAGTGCCAGGATGGAGGCAGAAGGGTTTTATTTGTTTGTTTTTAAATGAAGCATGGCTTTCTAGTGACTTATTGTGGTGGGGAAGGGGGGCACCGAGAGCAACAAGACATGGCTGTGACAGTGGTCTGGGAATTGAGACAAATCATTGCTTCTGCAGCAGAGATGAGCTGCCTCTGACCTGTCAGTTACTTGAAGGGAGACTCTGCATTTGGTCAGACAAGTCTCAGTTGGAGATGGTACCAGCTTTCCTCCTGAGCCTCTGTGGTTCCCTTTGAACTACACAGGCCCGAATCGCTTTTAGCTGAGCAACAGCAAATGGCAACACAGACTTGCCATATTGCTCTTTTGCGTACACTCTTTAAAAATCATACTAAATATACATGCATCAAAACATTCGTCACTTCCACGCTCTACAAGATTATAATTAAGTGGCATTCTGCATGTTGTTCATATATCATCCTTACCCATTCCAAAATTATGTCATCACCCTTATGGAAGCTCAGTATCGTCTCAGGGATGGCACTTCCCCTCCAGGCCCTACTGGGTTAGGCTGGGTTGACTAGAGAAATAAATCCAAGGACACTCATATAGGTATAAGAAAGACTCCACCTCACTTATTTGTCCAATTGACATGGCATTATGTGACAACCATACTTACCTTCCTACCTATCCCTGGAAACAATTGGGAGATGTTTGTCTCTATTCATTTTCCTAGCCTAGATATTTTTTGTAAGTGGAATTAAGCAAAATGTGTCCTTTTTGAAGCTGATTTATTTCACTCAGCATAATGCTTATGAGGTTCATTCCTCTTGTAGCCTGTGTCAAGAGTTCATTTCTCTTTATGGCTGAGTAGTAGTCCATTGTATATACCGTAGGCAACATGTTTGACTTATCCATTCACCTATTGATGGGTATTTAGACCGTTGACACGTTTGCGAGATTGGGAATAATGTTGCAAGGGCCATCTGTGTATTTGTATCTATTTATGCGCTTGCTTTTAATTGCTTATATCCTTCATTTCCTTTTCTTTCCTTGTTAGACTCAGTATGATCCCCTTCTGCCCATCCTCTAGCCTCACAACCTCTGTGTCTGATGTGCCAGGATCTCACCAGAAGCCTTAACACCAAGATTCTGAGCCCTGACTGACCATTCTGACCATCCAGGGAATTGAATATTCCGGAGCACACAGAAGATGAAGTTATCAAAACTCCTTAGGCATAACCGAACAACTGGAGGGAGTGCTTTATTGGGCTGGGGGGCTGGGGATTATAGTTGTGAAGGACACCAAGAACAATTGTCATTACCTAGACTGTAAAGACTATGTTCGACATCCATGCTGGTGAGTAGCAGCTGGATTTCAGAAGCTCACAAGTGGCCATCTAGGTGGCAAGTATTGTCACCCTCACTCTGGAGGAAAGAGTGGTGAGTGGACCACATGAACATTAGACTTCATGACTCTGAGCACAGAATAACTAGATGATCTCCAACTATCAATTCCAACTTCTTTGAAAGGGATCACATCCAAAGGTCCTAGATAGTGAAGCAAAATTCACAGTCATAAAAGAGACCAGGCTTATTGGCTGGATAGGGACTAACAGAACCTCTGAAACGATGGTCCTTATTCACTAAGTTTGAAAATGAACTCCTACCTGTGGTTCAATATTCAGCCAAATAATAGATTGGTCTATAATGGGAGCAATTACACAAGTGAGGCACGCAAACCTGAAAACAGCAAACCATTTGATCTCAAAAGGGCAGTATTAATCCAAGGCCCAAGTTCAGAAGGGTAGGAAGAGAGGAGGAAGGGAAACAGAAGACATAAGTAGGGAGTGGAACAAGTCATATTATATTGTGGAGATTGCAATAAGTGGCATAAAACACAATGGGTATGAATTGTTGAATAAAAAACTGATGATCTTGGTAAACCTTCACCTAATTCACAATAAAAACTTATGAGAGAGAAAAAAATCCAAGCACCTAGGCTGCATTCCAGGCCAATAAAATCGGACTCAGTGGAGATGGGACAAAGATGTCTTTTGGACAGCTCTCTGGCGATCCCAATGAGCACACAGGCTGATACCCACCATCTGGAAACTATGGGGTAGCTGCTTCTCCGGTAATGCCTCGGGGGAGCGCTTGGGTCCCTCAAAGAATGCGGGATGATGAAGGGGCAAAGGTCATCAAACCTCACCCACAGCTTTACACTGGGGGGCTGCTCTCTGAGGAATGTGGGAAGGGTCCACTTGCATGCTGTCTCTGTGCAGCAGATCCAACAGACTCAACACCTTTCCAAAGCTGGCAAGAAAGTCCGAGAGACTAGATGTGGGCACCACGCTGTGAGTTTCCCAGAAGGCACGAGACAGATCGAGAGCAGTCACAGGAACACAGACTCCTCCGGAAATGCCGCCATGCGCAGAACATGCATCTCTAATTTCATTTCACACTGACTCAAGCATTCAGTCCTTTTTACGAAAACCCAGCTTCTCATTACAGTAACCGGTTTAAAATGACAATCTTCTGTTGAGCAAGTCTAAGAAATGACCTTCCTTTATTTTACATGGTATAAAAATTCAGTTTCCTAGGCCGATGGGCTCAAGGGACAGGTGTTTTTATGTACTAGACATGGCTTTCAAAGTTCTTCAATTGCCTAAATTAATAACGACTTTTTTCCTTTGGCTTTTCTAAGGGACACATTAATTTCAATCTTTTTCTAAGGAAGTGAATCTCTAGCTATCTCATTTGGATAACTTTCTGCCTTCAGAGTAGAATTTGAAATAATCTGCAAGGTTACCCCTTCCCCACCCTGCCCCAGCAGCCCAGCCTCTTTCTTCCTTCCAGCCTCCAGCCACCGGGGTTTGGTTGGGAAAGGAGATGCAGAAGGGAGTCTCTGGATTTTTCTATCAAAAGGTTGGCCACAACCCCCAGTAGACCAAATGTAATTCATTATGGCGGGTTTTGGTTTTACTACATTAAGAGTTATCCTTAGGGAAATTACAAACAAACAGAAATAGGAAGACTTTATATTTTATTAACGGATGTACTGCTCAGTCTCATTATATTTTAAAAGACAAAGTATAAAAAAAAAATCTGGCTCCATTTAAAATGTCCTGACTAGCAGAACTTAAAATACACAAATCTTAACATGAAAGTCTAGATGAATAAATAAAATAAACAACGAAACAGCTTTCTCAGGAAAAGCCATAATAAAGAGCTCGACTATTTTTTGAGCTGTTTAAGATGCTCGTGTTAAAGGGAAAAGAGTATCATTGTTGACTTTGAAATGTAGAACCATTTGCTTAATTCAGTGATGCTAAAATGGGCAGTTTGGCTGAAGAAAGAAATTGGCTTGTAGCATTTGATGAGCAATTTCTTCTTTTGAATATAGAAATGACCAGGGATGCGGACACGCCTTTTATTCTTTTGAGGACCCTCTAACCAAGAAATCTTTTAAATGATCATTACACAGTGAATGCCTGGAGGCTCTGGAAACTATTTATTTTGACATTATTATAAGCTCAAAATGATTCACCAATGCAAAAGAAGAAGAGAAAAAGCAATTAAATACTAAGCTGTAAACACTGGAAGCTTTTCTGTGCTGAAAATAATTGGACAGAGTTTTTTTCTTTTTTTAAGTAATAGTGTCCAAAGAGATTCAATGATCTTATTGCTTATGGATTTGGAGCTTAACTATATTCCTTATTTTAAATTTGATATTAGAATAGCAAGATTATAGACCTTGATACAGTGTGACTTGGAGAAGTATCGTTTCATTAAATTATCAAGTTAAGGCTCAAGGAGCCTGGTGGAATGTGTGTGACCATGAGGCCAGCCAGTTGGAATCCGCTATGGCTCACAGAGAAAGATGCGGTTCTCAGCTCCTGTAAAGATTTAGAACTTCGGGAACCCACAGGCATAGTTCTACGTTGTCCTTTCAGGGGTCCTCAAACTTTTTAAACAGGAGGCCAGTTCATTGTCCCTCAAACCCGCTGGAGGGCCAGACTATAGTTTAAAAATAAAACTATGCACAAATGCCTATGCGCACTGCACATACCTAATTTGAAGTAAAAAAAAAAAAGGGGGCAAAAACACCCGGCATGCTGAATAAATGTCCTCTGAGGGCCATGTGGTCCGCAGGCCATAGTTTGAGGACCCCCTAGATTGATATAAGTCAGAATCGACTTGATAGTGTTAGGTTTCTGGGGTGGTTGACCTCAGTTCTTGCTTAGCAACGCTGAAAGAATTCATATGGCAGAAGCACTTTTGTAAATCCATATGAATGTTATGAAAGAAAGTTTCAGGTATCGCAGTCCCCAAAAGTCCCCACTATCTCCGGAAAGCACGCCGGGCTGCATGGCAGGGGTGGGGAAAGTTTGCAGCTGAATATGGCGGTTTCATGGGAGGAATACCTGAGCAGGAGTGCAGAACCAGCTGAGGAGCCACGGCAGGAACCCCCAAGGGCCTCACCCTCCACTTGCAGAGCACGTGAACAAGGGAGGGCGACAAGGAGCCCAGGCCTACTTCTATCACCTCCCAACACCACTGGAGGGCATTGGTCGATCGTACTGGTTGATTTTGGTGCACTTTTGTGAAGTCCTATTCTGTATGACCAGGTGGACCTTCCACCTGGGTCTACATGACTTGGGTCAGAGCATGCTCAGTTCTGAATTTTGCCATAGGTATCTAATGAGTGTGCCTGATTTATTTCCAACCCCTTTGTTGTGGCCCGGACAGCTCATTTTCGTTTAGTGCTGGCATTTGGGAAGACAAGCCCTAATCTAGCAACCTGTCAATAGCAGTAAGTGAATGGAATTAAAACTCAACTCATAGCCATAAATTCAATTCGGACTCATAGCGACCCGAGAGGACAGGGCAGAATTGCCCCCTGAGGATTTCTGGGGCTGGAATTCTTTACAGGAATAGAAGTCTCTTTTTTCTCCCTCCCAGTGGCTCCAAAGGACTGACCTTGCAAGGAGATGTCCAGCGGGTGCCTGCAGGCTCCTTCATTGAAAATCTCTGCTAGTTTATGAAGCGGGAGGGAAATTTTGAGGAGGCCGTCTGCGGCAGAGTTAACTCCCCATTAAAGTCAATGAGCTTTTCCACATCTCTCAAAAAACAAACAAAAAAACCTAAAGTGACTACTTCAGATTAATATGCTGTAGGTAGAACCACCTCCCACTCAGCAAACCAAACCAATCAACCAACCAACCAAACAAACAAAAACACCCCAAATCCTGTTGCCTTCAAGTCAGTTCTGACTCATGCTCATCCCTTGTGGTACAGAGTACAATTGTTGCATGAGGTTGTCTAGGCTGTACCCTTTATGAAAGCAGATGACCCCTTCCTTTTGTGGTACAGCTAGGTGGGTTTGAACTGATAACCTTTATATAAGCAGCCCTATCCAGCGATCTATGTCAACTAAAGTGTCAAAGCATGTAAAGACTGATCCACAACCCCCACTTCTCTCTTCCTCTTCTGTGATGACCTGGAATCCACCTTTTGATCTGGTGGCACCATATTTGTGAAGCAGCCCGAATCACTGACGGACGGTGTGCAGGACAAACACCCTGTAGAATTGCCCTTCCAGCGTCAGAATTTGCATGAACAAGAAATAAACTTCTAGATTTTAAGCCACTGAGGTTTCAGGGGTAGCTTCTTTCTGCAGAACAGACTAGGCTATCCTGCCTGATCATCTCTTCACAGGGTTTTTGTGGAGAGCTACCGGAGCAGCTCGATCCAGGGGAGCTGCCAAAGCAGATACCTACACTTTATCTGGGATTGTAGGTTGTAGTACCAAAGTTTTTATTTGCCCGGGAGGCACTGAGTAAATTTTTTTTCTTCTGAAAACAGGACAATATGTAAGTAAGTTTGGAGACATATGTAGCTGGAGCTGAAAGTCCTCTTACCTTGCAGTTTTCTTTGGTAGAGATAGACTTGTTCTTAATGAAACCCATGACAGTCAGTGTCACAAATGACTTCTGAGGAGAGGCCAAACAGCTAAGTCAAGGCCAGCCTACCGTTCTCTTAAATGCTGTCTCATGCTCTCATCTGCTCTGACGTGTTTGCTCAGGGGCATGTGGCAGCCACTGGGCGGGCCTTACCATTGGCACTGAAAATCATTGTAGGGGATATTAGAGGATTTACATCAAGAAGACCTGACTTCCTGGCCATTGCTCGGGGGCCACAGTTCCCAAGACAATCAGTGTCAAGGGCAAAACAAAATAAAACATGACGAGGCCTCTGGGGCTGGGTTGAGCTGGATATGCAACCAAAGCCCCCTTCTACCAGGATCTTCCCAAGAGGAGATTGCTCTTTTCCATAGCTAAACAATTTTGTTTAACACACGTTCTGCTGGGGAACCTTCTGGGAAGCAGAAGAAAATAAATCTGCCTTCCTTTGAATTAAGCTGGGTTGGGTCCAAGCCCTGTGTAGTGTGTATTCTTATCATAACATCTAAAGGAGTCTCATTTCACCATTCTTAGCTATTAAAAAAAAAGTTCCAGGCACAATAATTCAATTTAAAATTACACACCAGGAGTAGTTCATATTTAATACACTTTATACAGGTATTACAGGTACAAGGGACGTACTTGTTAACTGCCAGGTTGCTGGCTTGAACCAACCAGCTACTCCACAGGAGGTACTGTGTTTCTGTGAAGATTTTCAGCTTGGAAGCCCACTGGGAGAGCTCTCCTCTGGCTTGAGTCTGAAGGTGCTTGACAGCAGTAGCCTTTTGTTTTTATAGAGGTATAAAGCTTTCTTTCTTTCTTTTTTTTTCTCGGTATAAAGCTTTTTAGAACAACAAAAACAATTCCTTTTGGAAGTAAGCCAGAGATAAAACCACAAGTTACATGCTTTACTTTTTTTCTGTCCTGCTGCTGGCAGCCACCCTTTCATCGATTGTGCACACCAGCATGGTGGTGAAGTGGTGAACTCTGCGCTCTCACTCCCCTGGCTACACACTCGGTCTCCTCACTCATCGTGTGGCTTCACCCAACGCACGGAGCCTCCTGCAGGCTCCTCACCCTGTGTGTGTAAAAGTGCGAAGGAGACAGACTTCCTCAGAGCTGTGCTTTAGAGAGAATCCTCCTCACATACTCAGCACCGCCTTGAATAGGGCAGCACTGCATACATGACATCTACTTGATGATTGTTGATGGTGTGGTGGTGTGTTTGTACGGATAAAAAAAGAGCCCTGAATGGTTATGTAACAAGTAAGGGAATAAATAGATCTTCCTTCATCCACCTTCATCTTTCATTGTTCTATCACTCTCTGATTGCAATATTAGAGGCTAAAATGGGCAGAATTCCCACCTCTGAACAAAGTTTGTGCACATGGGTGTGCATGCTTGTGTGTCCATGTGAGTGTGCCTGTACAATGTGTGTGCACGTGTGTGTGCACATGTGCACTGGAGCCTGGCAGCAGCAGGGGAGGCGCCTGTCTCTGTTCAGCAGTATCTGACGGCTGCTGCAGGTGTAATGAGAAGTGATTGGTGATCTGTTCAGGGAGCTCCTGGGGTGGACTCAGGGAAGGAGCAGCAAAGAAGACATACTCATCTCCCCCATATGTAGATGAGGTGATGGAGGTGGGCGGTAGAGGAGCAGCTCCTTAGTAATGAGATCACAGGGGAAAGGCCTTGGATGAGGTGCCAGACATCCCTGCTTTCCCAGAGAGGGTGGGGACTGGGAACGAGGCTGCATCCTGCCTAATCAGTTACAGTTGCTCTGTCGCTCTGGGGAGGGAGGCAGATGAGGCAGGGAGCTTCCGGAATCTCTCATCTCCAGTCCTTCTAGGTGGATGTGGGAGCGTGTGAGGACGGCCACACTGGAGGGTCAGGGTTGATCGCCTTGCAGTGTGGAGCCCGGCCTGGACCTGCGTTGTGCAGGGTGACCAAGGAGCTCTGAGGGCAGGGTTCTGGGTGGGGGCTTTGTCTACTAAGACCCACAGCCGCGCCCTGTGTCGCAATGTTGGCATGCAATGTGCAAAGACTTGAGACAATGTGAAATGGACCATCCACTTCACTTGGAAAGACAGGAGGGCTGAAAATCAGATTGGGAGATCTGATCTCGTTTGCTGCACAGTTGTGAGAGGAGATATTCCTGGCTTCTCTCATGTTGGGAACCGGGCATAATCAGCCTGACAAAACCAAGGCCATATTGCCTGCCCAGCAGGGCTAAAGCCACGTCACCTCAACCTTATCTTACCCTGACACACACCAGATGGCCCACCCTTGTCTGCTCCAGCACCGGACATTCCAACTGCAGACTTGCGGCCGCCTGCCCTGTGTGCTCTACACCCCCGCCCTTCCTTTTTTTTATCTCCCCTTTGAACTCCCTTGTTTGCCTCACCCTTTATAGAGAGGCTTGTGTAGCAATAAACTCAGACCTTGACAAGAATCTGCTTGGTCTCGCTCCTCTCTCTCGCCCGTTTCTCTTTCAGGCTGGGTCCTCCTTGGAACCCCTCGAATAACTGAGTCCCGCGGGTTGGGGCACTCTCACACATGAAACTATATTCCTCCTCAGGCATCAAGGAGGTGATACGAATGCTTTGATAGCCTAGTATCTGTCAGCTGGGAGGCACAACATAGTGAGAGCCCTTATTAATCACTTGGAGATTAGCTGAGGGGTGGGAGAAGCCAGGCATGAGGCTTTCCAGGGCTGCTCAGCCTGCACAGGAGTCTTTTCCTGGGTTGGACAGAGGTGCTGCCATCTGAAAGCTCAGATAGAGCAGTTGGAAAATTAACTGACCTGGTACAAGATCTATTTACATATATCAAAAGATCCTGGGTAATAACATCTCATGTTTGTGCAGCATGCCACATTTGTCAAAGGGCTTTCTCATTTACTGTCTTACTTGGTCCTCAAACTAAGAGGCCTTTGGGCAGCTATTGCTGTTTAATTTTGGGCGTGGTAACAGCTTTGGGTATAGTACTGGGGTTGGAATCAGGCTGTGCAACCCACAGCAGGTCACTTAGCTGCTCTGGATTGGCTTTCTTCCTCTACGAAGGTCAGCGCTTGGACTAGACCATTTTCCCAGTGGCAGCTCTGCTGACATTTTGGCCAACATCGTTCTTGTGGGGCTGTGTTGTTCCCTGCACCAGGATGCTAAGCGAGCATCCCTGGTCTCAGCCCACTAGATGGCAGTGCGACTCCCTTCTTCAGAATGTCTCCAGGCATGGCTAAATGTCCCCAGCAGAGCATGCTGCTGGGCTGGCGCACGGCAGGATGATGCACTCAATGAGTTGGATTTTAAGTTTTCAGGTACTTTACATGTCTGCACAGGGAGACTACATCAACAATTACCCAGCAGTCAATGGGTCATCACTGACCCTCTCTATAATTCCAACTGAGATCATGAAGCACCGACTGAGTTTCTGAGCTTAGCACCCTGCATGGCACAAGTTGTTTAGCACTCAGCTACAAACTAAAAGGTTGGCAGTTCAAACCTATCCAGAGGCCTCTTAAACAAAATCCTGGTGGTCTGCTTCAGAAGAGTTGGAGCCATGAACACCCCATGGAGTGAAGAGATATAAACATGAATGTGGATGTGACTCTAGGTATAGCTACAACCGGGAACCATGGAATCAACTACATCATGGAATCAACTTCAACTCCTGGCCTCCTTGTGTGTCCAAGAAGAACTGTGCTCCCCAGGGTCTGGAAAGGCTGCTTGGTCTGAAGTAGATTTGCAGGCCCTTCTTTCTAGGTGCCGCTGGGTGGCCTCAACCTTCCAAGCATGCTATTAAAAGCCAATCCGTCACCTGTGTGCATCACTGAAGACACACAGACACAGGGAGCAATGCCCTGGCTGGGGCACTGGAACAGCGCTGGCATGCAGTGAGTGCTGCCCAGTTAGCGAACAGGTCTTCCCTTGGTACTTTCTCAGGTCTGTGTGAAGCTTTCTAAGCATCCAGAGTTCTCGGCCTGATTCTGCTGCCAACTTGCAGTGTGGCTTCGAGCTAGTCTCTTGCCCTCTCTGGGCTTGATAACAAAAGCAGGGCAGGCCAGCCACAAATATCGTGTGGCTAGCAGGGGAAAGCAGTTGAGGACACAATTGCAGATGGAGTTCATCCTTTGGACTCATCGCCCCTCCTCCCTAACACCCCCCCCCCACTACACACACACACCTTTTCAACTGCACCAGATGGGTTTTAACTTTCCGGCACCAGAAAAAGCAGACCTTGAGTTTTTTCCTTTATGGAATGTAGGCCATCCCTGCTTATGTGTCACATTCAGTCCTCGTTCTTCTCCCTACTCTTGTCCCTCCTCCAGTCATCAACAAGTGACTGCAGGGCGGTTTCCCAGCAGGGCTGTGCTCAAAGATTCATAATGCTGGGTTTTCCTTTAGTTCTCCACAGTCTTGGGCTTGGAACAATCCAGGCATTACCTTATCAAATGCTCATTTTAGCGGGGAAGGACGGGGGCACTGGAAACACCGTATGGGCTCAATCCTTTTCTGCACGTGTGTGAGGGGTTTCCAGGAGTTCGAATTTCAACTTAAGTGATTTATTTTTTGTTGTTTAATCGCGTGCCTGTCATCTGCTGGACATTTCTTCTACAGTGTTTTGTTGTTGTTAACCCCATTTCTAAGATCAGAGATAGAAGGGTCAGGCACAATAGGCAGTTAAATTGACTCAATCTGGGGTGTGAACCTGCTTCTGTCTGGTTCCTCATAGCCCTCAGTCATTTTAATGCAGGTGTTGTGAAGGGTGTGGGTTCAGCAGCCACACACTGCCTCATCTCGCCTCCTCGTTGATAGGCTGTGTACCCTTATGTGAGTTGTTTAATCTCCTACCAAGTTTGTGAGAGCACTACTTTTATTAGCTTCATTTTACCGAGACTGTGAGAGGTCAGGGGAGCGAAGGCTTACATATTGTCAGGCATATAATATGCTAATGATAGTCAAGATATATAACTAAGCATTTCTCTGTTCTTGGTTCTGTCAGTACCTGGTGTGGCCACAAAGGAGAAACCTGGTTTCCTGCTATTTTGAGCATCTAGTGTGAATGGCAGGAGATAAGTCACAAGCTAATGAACCCTTGTGGTGTAGTGGTTAAGCACCCTGGGC
Source organism: Tenrec ecaudatus (assembly GCF_050624435.1). Taxonomy (NCBI): domain Eukaryota; kingdom Metazoa; phylum Chordata; class Mammalia; order Afrosoricida; family Tenrecidae; genus Tenrec; species Tenrec ecaudatus. The sequence goes on from NC_134531.1 coordinate 245,486,141, forward strand.
CCGGCTATCAAAAGATATAGTGTCCAGGGTCTTAAAGACTGGAAGATAAACAAGGGGCCATCTAGCTAAGAAACAACAAAGCCCACATGGAAGAAGCCACCAGCCTATCTCGACATGATCGCTGAAGACAAAGCGGGTGCATAAGCAAATGCGGGCATGTTTTCCTGATGTGCACTCACCCTTTACATAAAACTCTCTCTTATACATACGCGTTTCTGTGGATTTGTTTCGCTAAGGCACCCAGACTAACATAAGCAGCATGGAACGCATTTAAGAAGCCTAGACAAGGGCAGGGCAGGATATTTGGAGGGACTGGATCCAGAATTAGAGAGGAAGGGGTCCTGGAGGTGAAACGGGCTGCTAGCTCCCTGTCCCAAGGGGGACAATGAGACTGCTGGCTCCCATGAAGATTTACAGTCTTGAAAACTCCATATAGGGTCACTGTGGTTGGAATCCACTGGACGGCAGTGGCCTTTTGGGATTGAAGGTGGAAGCCACCAAAGAGCCTGCGGGGAGTGTGTGAACTTCTGGAATACAGCGAACAACCTCTGCACATCTGCTTTTCGTGCTGCCCAAGTCATGCATTGACATTTGTCCAAAAGTGAACCATCACAGCTGCTCTCTCAGGAAGCTGGGGGCTGAGCCCGCTGGTTCCACTCTGTCAGCATTTCTGGTCCGGGTACCTGCCCTCTGCCCCGGCACAGGCAATGGGCTTTTGGAAGCAGTGCTCCCTGGGTAGTGGGTGTGATTTGGCTCCTCTGGCCTAACATGATGAATGCTGAGAGGGGGTGGATACTAGGGGGTTAAGCTCCCTGACCTTTCCCTAGCCCAGGGGAAAACTTACTATTTAAAGTAAGTTTTAGATAGAATCTTTAGAAAGATAAATTGTTTACTTAATGTACACAATTACTCCCCAACACATCTGTTTTGTGTCTGCTCAACTCAACCTCATAGGCTATGGATGACCTTGAGCAAGTTTTTAAAGTCACAATGGGTTTCTACCAGGATTGAGTGTTCAGCTCTCTCAACTCTCCAACTGGTTATTAGCACCATAGTCTCATTTCTATTTATGGATTTACTTTGTTTGAGGGAAAAAAGACTCCCAATTCAACTTTATTTTATTAGGAACTCCTTTGCTATGTTTTACACAAGAAAAAGACACAAACCGCTGTTCTGGATGAAGGAGAACATCCGCATGAGGCCACAATGGTGTCGGAAGGACCCACAGCCACAGTTACTTAAATAAAATGACACTCATTCTGTCCTGCTGACTCTGACTCATAGTGACTCTGTGTAGGGATCCTGAAGTTGCTACCTTTACAGGAAGCAATAACCTCATCTTTCTCCTGTGGAATGACTAGTGGCTTCGAACCAGCGATCTTGCTGTTAATAGTCCAACACTATCCAGCATCACCACCTGAGCTCCTGAAAGCTTAAATGAGACATGGAAAACAAACACCTTTGTCACAAAACTGTCCCTGAAGACGGATCAATTCATGGAGTTGCGGGAGGGCCTGTGAGAGCATGAGCGGGACCTTCATTGGGATGTGCACACGACCGTATATCGCTGAGTCTGGCCCGGGGAGTGGACGCAAGCTTTCCACTGCCGGTCAGCAGTAGGAAAGAACTCAATGGTGACTGAATGTGTGGCCCCTCAAAATGGATTTAGGGTCTCCACATAGACTCTCACTGTGAGCCACAGCCTATTGCTCAAAATTTAAGCTTAAATATGACTTAAATGCCTAACATTCTGTTTCCTTAAACTAGAGTACTGCCAGGATCAACTAGAGGCCTGGATGACCTATCAGGTCTGAACAACGATCTCAAATCACTTCACATGATCCATTCCACCAGTCATGTCACCAGTCACACCTCCTCACTTACCCATTCCAGAGACTGTGCCTGTATAACCTATCGACTAACACATTCCCACATGTTGTGATTATGAAACCAACCATCATGCTGGAATAAGGACCAATCACGATGTAAGGGGCAGGGTCAATGGGAAAGCAAGATAGGGGCTGAGGGGAGCCAAGAGGGTCCCGTCACTCAATCCCTAAACCTGATCTAATGTCACTAGACTGGGGTCTTCCTCACATCTCAAGGGCACCCGATTCATGATTGAAGTGAATTGTGCTTATTCAATCTTTGTTCTGCTTACCGTCCTGCTATGCTGCCTCCTCTTCTTGCTTTATGTGTGTGGCTCCCTCTGTTGTGGTGACAAATGGCTTGAGAGGGATTTGACATAGGGAGAAAGCCCACCCACATCAACTGTCACCAGAAGCAGACACTAAGTTCATTTCTCTCACCTCACAGAACTATGCACATCAGACACTGGTAGAGCTGCCCGGAAGGGGAACCCTTAGTGCAGTGGTTCTCACCCTGTGGGTTGCGACCCCTTTGGGAGTCATATGACCCTTTCACAGGGCTCGTCCAATTCATAACTGTAGCAAA